>NW_008356676.1:7274406-7324555 GCF_000622305.1 Nannospalax galili
AGATACTAGAGTCTCGCATAAGAGTTTTCTCTCTATAGAACTTTTTTTCCGGGTGAATACACACACACACACACACACACACACACACACACACACACTGCTATGTTATAAACACATATAGGATATTTGAGAAAATAAATTAGGTATTGGAGTTGAAATTTTCTTTGCTTATAACATGTAAAGAAATTTCATTATATCCTACCAATGTTTTTTTACTTTTACAAATGAGAAAATTTATAAATTTCAAAATTATTTTAAAAATAATTTGAATTCTATTTTACAGTCATATATTAATATCTGAAAATATCTAGTGATTTTTCTTATTAAAACCTCCATATAAACTTTAATGTTGTGCTGAATGATTTTCTAGTCCTCATTCCTTATATGTTTGTTGTCTTGAGAAATGGTAAAATAAAATCAGATTTGTTATTTTGCAAAAACCATGTCTTTTTTAAAATCACATTTTTGTTACTTTCATACATCATAATTTGATTGTATTTAGCTCTTCTCTCCTATTCCCACCTATCTTTATATCCCTCTGCCCAATTTAATTTGCTCTATTCTATGTATAATAAAACTTATAGAGTTTACTTTGTGTCTCCAACTGTCCTTCACTGTGGGTTCATTCACTGAAGCCTGTTTAACTGGAAGGGACAGAAACGGTTTTGTTCAAGACCATATCTTAAAGTTATATTCTCCTTGGAAAATGACTAGTGCATGTCCTAAGAAGTGACAGTTTCAGAAATATGAATAAATTAAGATAAACAAAGATGTAAATAATACTTGAATCAAGTTACAATTTTTTCAAATGAGTAAAGGCATTTAGATGTAAATACTTTCTCGTCTAATTTCTGAGTTGGCACTACAAATGCATTATTCATATTGGCCTCTAAATTCCAATAGCAATTATAATAAATTACGATTCCCTGCTTCTCCAGCAATGAAATCACAGTAACAAATATAAATGCCTGGGATTGAATAATTTTCATTTATTCATCAATTTATTTTGATTCTGTAAGTTAACAGAACTTTAAGATAATCAGAAAAAACTATCAAGACTTAAAAGACTTTTAAGGAAAATGTTTATTTTCATTTCACACAAAAATTTAAATATTAGGAATTATATGCATTTAACCTATATAACAAATGGCTTTGAAATAATATCTTAATAACCCTTAGGTAATCCATAATTTAAATTATTGTATTTCTAAATCATGTGCCTTTTATAATAATGTTTGGAACATATCTTATATCATGAGTGTTAAAAAAAAGAATGACTCTAGGGATGTGTATGGACTTCTGATTATCTCAGGAAATATTTAAATTTATTTTTTATCATTTTTTCAATGTACATTTTTAATTTAATTTTGTGCATTTCATCCAAAACATCTTAGTTATATGTAGACCCCCTCCAAAATCTGCAAACCTCATGCCTCCGCACTGGACTTTATACATTCTGTCATATATGTTAAGGGTTATTGAGTCCAAATACTGCACCCAGATGTCCCTGAGTGCAAGTACACCCACTGGAGTCTAGTCAGCCTGACTAGAGTCCCTCCCTTAAAGAAAATCAACTCTCCCTAACTAAGCAGTAATGAGATGCCAATAGTTCTTTGGCAAAAGTTGGGGCTGAAATTTTGATGGTAGAATAAACATGGACAGCTTAGAAGAAGTTTTAAGTAATATTCTGCATATATTTTAAATATGAATTGTAAATGATCTTTTCAATGAGACTTATAGAGAATAAGAAATTATATTTCCCCAAGTTTGGCTTAAATCTAGAAGCATATAATTTGTCATTTACTATAGAATTGAGTATATAAGCCTCAAATTCCTCTTATTATTCATTTAAATAATTATAACTTGGAAATAAAAATAGAGTTGGGAAATTATAAAGTTATTCAACGTTACCAAATAACACATTTCAGATGTTGAAAGAAGGGTGAAAAAGTTGTGAAAACATCTTCATCCCTATAGCCAACCGATGAATATGGGTGGGATTTTCACGTGCCTTTCTTCCTCATCTGTCCCTGGTGTTGTTCACCCTCATTCATTATCACAGAACACTTGTCTCATAGGTTGTTCATTTCTTCAATTTTCCATTTTCTGAGCCAGAGGTGATAATGCCTGAATGACGTGAACATCATATTTCATTAAATGTTGTCACTTTTAGCAACAAGGAATATTCTATGTGAGAAAATGTTAGTCTTACACTTAAGGACTACATGAGATTTGTGGATCAAATCGTTCTGAACTTTGGTTTAGAGGTTAAGAGCACTGGCTGCTCTTGCAGAAGACCTGGGTTTGGTTCACAGTATGCCCATGTAGGTAACAACCACTTGTAACTCCAGGTCCAGGGGATCCAATGCCCTTTTCTGACCTCAGTGTGCATTGCATGACAAGGGCGCAGTTACCTACATGCAGGCAATACATTTAAACACATAAAATAAAATGATAGCCAATAAAATATTTTTAAAAAATCATTCTGAACTTGGTCTGCATGTCTGAACTCCCAGTGTCATGCACATTTTATTTCTGAGAATAATTTCAAATGCTGCATCACCGGAATTAAAAAAAACTGCTGGACAGAATTCCGGTGTTTGGCCTTTGGAGGTCCATGTGTACTTCTCAACTGAGGTATACTAGTATTTTGGTCAAGGTAATATTTTCTGGACTCCTTGAATTTGGAAATAGCCCAACATGTTGTGCATGTCAAATACGTTCAGAATTTCTTACACTAAATGCCTCAAATATGCTCTAGATTCTCATCTTATGGCAATGTGAATGGTCTTTGGATCACAATCTCAATAAGCTCCCAGAAAAGAATTATATATATGCAAGGTAGCATAGCATACATGGACCTGTAATCCAGAATATCTAGTTAGTGTACCTGTATCTGTAAAATAAACTTCACATGTGTTTTGTTTCTTTTATCACACACTGAAAACTATGCTGTAGTGTATTCGCTTATTGTTAAAACACATACTAAAGAAGTAGAATTGTGTATTATTTCTGATGAAAAGTTCTTTAAATTTTCTTTTGTGTTTGAATATGCAATGACAGACTTTTTATGGGGTCTGAGTTTTGTTATTGTCAGAAGATAATATGAGAGTTCTTTACACAGCATGAGAAGGATTAATAATTTTACAAGAAACTGGTTAAATAATTTTAGGGTTCTTTTTTCCAGTTAGTACCAGAATAGACATATGTGGATGTCTGTGCTGGAAATAGAGATTGATCTGGAGTTTGAATATTTGATCTAATTTAAGACATCCAAATTGTTCTGTATGTCTAAACACCTACACTCTGTGTTCCATTGTTTTCATACTAAATCTCTTGAACATTTCATGTATTGTCAGCCTATAAATTCAAGCTACATAAATTGGAACGCTTACGAAAAATATTGTTTGATTTTAATTTCTCTCAGCAAAGAGGCAAAATAAATGAGATATGTTACAAAATCCTTTTTTATCTATTTGAATTATCACCTGAAAATATGGGAACTTCAATTTGACATTCATATTCTTATATTATCTAGAAAAAAGTAAGGCACCCAGCCCACCCTATGGACTTGGATTCATTATGCATTTTATTTAGTTTTCTCTGAAAGAACATCTCTCAAATTCTTGTCATCACTAGATACTTCACACTAGGTGACCACAGGCAACAATTTAATCCCCATATTGACACTGAGTGACACAGGCTGTGAACATCCAAACTTGATGATTTCAATAATTTTCCTAACTTTATCCTTATTATTTAAGATATCAGGTTTTATATTAATCAATTGTCTTAGAAGTAATCATTAAAAGGCTAATTTGTAAGTCTAAACTAATAATATTTTTGAATAGATACTAAGTAACTCAAAATATTGTTGATGATTGAGTTCTATGCTAATGTGAAAAAGAGGGATCTAGGGAATGAGATGCTCCTATAGTATAATTCAGCTATAATTTCTAATAATTTTGGTCAACTAGGGATTGGAGAGATAGCTCAGTGGTTAAGAGCACTTGCTCTTGCAGAGGACTGGCGTTCCAACCCCAGTACCCATATCAGGTAGCTTATAACCACCTGTAACTCCAGCTTCATTGGATCCTATGCTCTCATTGGGCATCCATGGGCATCTGGACCTATATGGCATATATAGGGCATCTAGACACACAAAAACAGATAAATAATAAAAGAAATCAAAAATAAAATGAGACTAGTAAGTATATGACCAAAAACCTTTCATCACATCAAAATCAGTCTTTCTTTCTTTTTCTTTCTTTCTTTCTTTCTTTCTTTCTTTCTTTCTTTCTTTCTTTCTTTCTTTCTTTCTTTTTTTCTTTCTTTTTTCTTTTATTCTTTTTTTTTAATCTTTTTGAGACAGGGTCTCCCTGTAGTCCCAACCCCAACTGACCTGACATTCACCAGGCTGGCCTTGATTTCACAGAGATATGCCTATCTCTGCCTCCTGATTTCTGGGACTAAAGGTGTCTGTCACCGTACCTGGCTGCCCTGAAATTTTTGAGTCATTCAAATTTTACTCTTAAGCTTATGAGTTCTGTGTGATTTGTATTGTTATGGAACAGGAGTGTGTGTGTGTGTTGTGTGTGTGTGTGTGTGTGTGTGTGTGTGTGTATGTGTGTGTTTGGACCCAGAGTTTTGTAGAAGTTTTGCATATGTTTTGGATGAATTTGAAATTCAATTTAAATTAATGCTGGGAATAAACATCTGCACTGAAAATTGACTGTTGCTAAGATACAGTAATGAAATTAAGGCGGCTATCATCTGCATGTCGACTTAAAGAGGGTATGAATGAGGAAAAGTTGATAGAGGTAATTCATTTCACACATAGTTCTTAATTTAATGTCTGCTTTCTGCTGTGCTTAATATGGCTCTAAATACCTGGAATTTGTAAGCCAGAAAACAACCTCCAATCTGTAGGCCTCATGGGTTCTCTTCCTGAGTCCTGCTGCACACAGAATTTTGATGGTATTCTTTCTTAATATAAAGATAATCAGGCAATAAGAGGCTTGTGACCCACTCGATTATACGGAGCCAAAGGGTAATAATACATATTCAAATCTTTCACAGTAATTACAAAATATAAATTAGCTTACCAAGCCAGAAAGATACAGTGAAGAAAACCAAGCCAATAATGATGAGTGTTACCCAGTCCCTATATATAATATGTTTTACATTCTTATATCAGCATTTTACAGTTTACTTTTTTTTTTTTTTTTTTGACTTTTTGAGATAGGGTCTCCCTGTAGTCCCAGCTGGCCTGTAACTAGCTGTGTAGACCAGACTGGCCTTGAACTCGGAGAGATCTGCCTGCCTCTGCCTCCTGAGTGCTGGGAATAAAGGCATCCACCACCATGCCCAGCTCAGTTTACTTTTTGTGGCACTGTAAATTCAATCCAGGGCCTCATGCATGATAGAGACTCACTATGCCACTGAACCACAACCTAGCGCATTCATATTTTACATTTAATTTTAATAGTTAAACAATTATTTCCATGTCTACATTTAATTCTCTCAGGAAAATGAGTGGTTGTCACCATTTTGTACTATTTACCATACACTAAATTAATTTAAAAGGACCCTCAAATCAATTTATATTTCCTGATTATTTCAGAAGAAACAGATAAAAGATAATGTAGCAAAAAGAAGGATTTGTTAAATGAAAGAAATTTAGCACCTTCCAGTAATGAAGTTGATGAAATAAAAGCAGCTTCCCTGTGATTGGAGGATTATATAAGAAAAATAGATATCACCTCAAGGGGAAAAATAGAATAAGTGCTTCAGGAATTCAGAAGGGGAATGGCAGGACAGCAGAAACATGCAGAGAAACAAAAGTACACCTTAACAACAGAAGGATAGTAAGCCTATTAGATCCAGTCACATACAGCTCTGTAGGAGAGGAATGGGACCTGGAAGCCTCATCATCCAAAAGGCCAGATGGCCTGGTGAAAAGAGGCTAAGAGTCCTAACAATAGGAAAAAAACTTCAAATCTATTTTCAGTCTTGATATTACAGTGACTTAAAGGGTTGAATGGGTCAAAAAAAGGAGAGGATATTCACTCTGCTTAGAGGCCTTTGTTGGATGTCAAAATAGAGGAAACCAATTATTCAATACAGTGCTACCAGTGAGGACCTGAGAACAGGAAACAATCACAAGTCAAGGAGCATGAAGTAGCATCTGTCTGAGAGAGCCATGGGGGATAATCATGGAGAGCAGCATGGCTAAATGCTGTAAGGTAAAATGTGTTGATTGCAGGTAATCCAGTACCGGGATTGAAATAACCAGGGGAATGTAGCTTCAAGCTATGGTTAAAAGCTGACCTCTTCTCCTAAGAAAACGTTGGAGTCGAATTTCCTGGAGCCAAAGATGAGTAGGTGGATCAAATTCTGCAGCTGCCTATCTCTGTCTTATTGGTGGAGAAGCAAAAAACTCTGAGGTTCCTGCAGACTGCTTTATATCCATATCCTTCTAGTATGCTGATCAATGTGTGCAAGCTTTTAGGAATACAGACATAGGTACAACTCTGCAGATCTTAGTACTGTCTCATTCCCTCAGAAGTAACATACTTGAGAGACACTGAAGGCTGAACATTGGCACCCAAGGTTTATGATCTTGGAGTCTTGGAAGGGCGAAGGAAACTGCCCAGCTCACGTACAGTAAAATGAAATGTGGTCAGCAGATGTCTCAAAAAGAAGAATAGTAATATGAAAACAGCTCACGTGCATATATGACATCTGCGGATCACAGGTTCAACATCAGAATTAATAATGGGAAAGCAAAGCTCTACAAGTTCAACAGACTCTATCTGAGCTTCCTACCTAATTAGCAAGATTTTAGGTTTTGAGGAACCAAAATGAAAGAACTCCAATATTTCCTTTTTTTTTCAATCCCTGTTTCCCTACGGTTTTCTTTTCATTACACCTTTAACACTCTTTTTTATTTTATCTTATTTTTAAGTTTTCATAATTTGAATTTGAATTATTACATTTATGTAATTTTATTTAAAAACATACTTAGTCCTTTTGTTCTTTTCTCCCCTTCTTTCTGTTTTCCCTTTTGCCCCTCATGTTCCCTTGTTTTCTCTTGCTTACTATATTTTTGATAATATTTCCATTTTGTCCTATTTTTTCAAAACTATTTTTATTTCATTTCTTACAGCCCCCCCATACATACACACACACACACACACACACACACATACACACATCTGTGTTTATAAATTTTTCATTGTTGGAACATCACATTTTTTCTGAGTTGTTACATGTTTCAATTTCCTGTTTCCCTTCATTAAGGGGATAAAAATAATCAATGATTTCAAAGTGATACTATAATCACCTCCCTGTAATGGAACGGAGATGCTCAGTTCAGTGGTTACAAAATGTGAGTTTTATTAATTTTGGAAATGTGTACAATTAGAGTAGTCTATCTGAGTACAACTGTGGGTACCAGCAGCCACTCACTAATCAGTGTGTGTGCTTGGGAGCCTTGACACTATTCAGCCTGTACACGACGAATTCTTTTTACTAATTGTGGGTGAAACATTATATGAGTGGAGGACTATGGATCAGTTAGATTTGCACAAAACTTCTTTGCTATTTCTGCTTTTAGATTTCACACAAAGCTTCTCTGCTATTCCAGTAAGATCCTCATCCTCTACCAAAGCATACCTAATATCTAATTGTAGCTTCTTTTTTTTTTTTTTTTTGGTCTTTTTGAGACATGGTCTCCCTGTAGCCCCAGCTGTCCTGGAACTCACTGTGTAGACCAGGCTGGCCTTGAACTCACAGAGATCTGCCTGCCTCTTAATGTATTTTATTTTCAGGTATGAAATTCAATTTCGACAACTGACATGTACAAGATATTAATATATGTCTGGGTTTAATAGAGAATGGCACCTGTTGCGTAGTAATCTGATAGTTTACTACATGCATATCTCATTAAGCAGCTCCATGAGGTGTTGGATGGCTCATCATCCCTACCCGGAGTGAAAGGGCATTTACTCTACTATTTCTTGGGAAAAAATCATAAATCAAAATTGAAAATGTCTACCATAACAAGGGTGAAACATTTCAAGATATTCCCTTTTGAATGACAAGAGAACCTTTATGTACGTGCTGCAATAGGTAAGTATCAAATGTATTAAATAAATCTGTAATAAAGTGTATTTTCAGTGATGTTTCCATAATTCCTTCATTTATTTTATTTTAAAGACAATTTGAAATGTTTTTTTCTGTATAGTAAAATTAAAAATTCTTTCTTAGTGAAAACATAATAAACTAGTTCCTTTGTGTCTTAGAATAAGTCAAGGAATATTTTGATGTTAACTTGGAATAACTCGTTAAAGTGTTTGGTGATGAAGAAATGAATATTTTACATTTTCATTTTAATTGAACTATATTTTTTATTCAGTTTTAAAATATTTTCTTCTGGACTACTAATAAATACAGTGAAAAAATATAGTGAAAGATTTATAAAATTACAACAAAATAATGCTTGTGTCTTTTATTGTTGTTGTTCTTTGCTTTTTCCATAGAAACTGCGCTCAAATACAAAATATTTTCCATTTAGTCAACCATGTGTATACTTTCTATTCTGCAAGTTAGCATTCTACTACTTTTAGTGGATGTTCACTGACTGTTAAGGAAAAATTATTACTTAAATAATTTGATCTGCAGGTATGTCCAGGAAAATGCTAAGTATACTCCTGTGTCTTTTAAACATTCTTTGTTTATTTTCTCCAACTATATTAATTGCAAACACATGAAGTCTTTGAAAAATAATATCAGATATTTTCAAATAATTATGGATTATTTTTAGCAAATTATGTCTTTGAATATATATCTATTCAATTTTTAATAAAGCTGCTCATTCTTATTGTTAGTATTTGATATAAAAAAAGGTGCTTGTTCTTAAATGCCTATTTGTGAAATTGATCTCTTGTACCTATGCACAATATACTACATTTACAACAGAAATGAGAGCAATCACATATGGAAAATGAGAAACTGCCTAAAAATCATTCTTTCATCCAGTTCATATCATGCCTCTGAAATTTAATAAAGTGGATATAAATAAGAAAAGAAGTTAATGTATTCATATTTATAAATAACAGGATTCTATTCATTAAGACCCCAAAGACTCCACCAGAAAATTCCCAGAGCTGATTAACACATTCAGGCAGTAGCATGATATAAATTAACATATAAAATGTTTAGCCTTCCTATATACCAACAACAAACCCCATTGGAGATATTACCATCCCTGATCTCAAATTACACCACAGAGCTATCATAATAAAAACGCCATCCACAATGGGCTGGGGGCTGGGCCCTCCCACATCACTCATCAAGAAGATGCCCCATGGACATGGCCACAGGCCAGTCCTATGGAGGAAATTCCCCAATTGAGGCTCCCTCAACCCAGGTGTGTCAAGTTGATGGTAAAGCTAGCCAGCAAAATTGACCCCTTGTGAACTTGAACACAAACACATCACTATTAAACCATAACCTTTCCAATTCTTATCCCCAAGATATGATGTTAACATTATTATCACAACATAAAACAGTACAGCCTTAAAAGCTCCACAGCTCTTAAAAAATCTAAACATTTAAAAGTCCACAGTCTCTTTTAAAAGTCTCTTAATGGGGGCTCCTGTAAAATCCAATACAACCACTGTCTTATTTCAAAGGGAAGAATCAGGCACACCTAAGTGAAATGTATGTCCAGCAAAGTAGCTCAACGCTGGACATCTGGGATTCACTCATGATATTCTGAGCTCCAAAAGGTTCGGGAAGCTCCACTGCTCTGACTCTGTCATCCACAGCACACACAGCTCACCTCGCAGAACCAGGCCAGCGCCATTCCACACCTAGCGCTGTCCTTGGTGATTGTCCCATGGTTCCGTAATTTCCAAAAAGCTGGGATCTCCACTGAAACTGAGGATACACCTTCTCCAAAGACCTTTTCTTGCCTCTTGGGGTACAAAGCCTCATATTCTCTCCATTACCCCTTCAATCCTGGGGTCTTTACTTCAACTGAAGCTGCACTTTCACCTATGGCCTTTCCTGGCCTCTCAGGCTGCCAAGCCTCAGGTGCTCTCTGTGACCCCATCACACTTTCAATATCAGAACCAAGCAGGAAACACAGATTACCCAGTCCTGCTTCCAGCTAGAAATGGAGGCTTCAGTTCCTTCTCAACCACAGCTTCTGTGTGTGGACCCTGAGCAAATACTTTCCAGAAGATTTCACCACAGTGATGCTGGTCTCTTGTTACTTACAGCTGAGTTTTCAGCCCCAGTTAATCAGCATCAATTGTCCCAGTAAAGCAAAGGTTTTACTTCAGATTCTGGTCTCTTCTTAATCACAGTTGATTCTTCAGCCCCAGCTGACCAAAATCCAAAGACTTTCAATTCAAAATATCCCATAAACAGCCCTGCATTTTGTGTGATAACTCTGGCTTTGCAAGCCAGGCCTACATTGTTCACAACTCTTTCAACATAACTGTTCACGCTCCATAGCAGTAAACTCTAAGCACTCAATGGCTTTTCTAGGCCAAAATTCCAAATGCTTCCACAGTCCTCCAACATCAGGTCTGTCACTGCAGTGCCCAACTCTCTGGTTCCAATTTCTGTCTTGGTTTGTTTCTCCATTGTTGTAACAAAATACTCTGACCAGTACCAACTTGGAAAGGAAAGGACTTATTTTGTCTTTCATTTCCCTGGTCATAGTTCTTCAGGGAGCACAAGGTAGGAACTCAGGTCAGAAATCTTGAAGCAGGATCTGGAGAAGAATCCATGGAAGAATGCTGCTTACTGGCTTGCTCCCCTTGCCCCTGCTCATCTTGCTTTCTTATTCAACACAAGATCACCTTCCCAGGATGGCACCACCCACAGTGGGCTGGTCCATCCCACATCACTAAACAATCAAACAGATGTCCCACAGACATGGCCACAGGCCAGTCCTTTGGAGGCAATTGTTTAATTGAGGCTCCTTCAACCCAGGTGTGTCAAGTTGATAGTAAAGCTATTCTGCAAAACTTCCATCTCAGTAGCCTTAAAAATGTATTTAGGAATAAACCTAACCAAAGGCATTAAAGACCTCTATAATGGAAAATTCAAAACTCTAAAGAAAGAGATAGAGGAAGTCACTAGGAAATGGAAAGACCTACCATGCTCATGGATTGGTAGAATCAATATTGTGAAAATGATCATCTTACCAAAAGCAACTTATAGATTCAATGCAATCGCAATTAAATACCCATGATATTCTTCATAGAGCTTGAAAGAAATTATCCAAAAAATTTGTATGGAATCACAAAGACCCAAGATAACCAAAAAAATCTTGGGCAAAAAGAACAATGCTGGGGAAACACCATACCAGATCTCAAATTATATTACATAGCTATAGTGAAAAAAAAAAACAAAACAAAACAAACAACAACAACAAAAAAACAGCATGGTACTGGCACAAAAAATAGACACGTAGACCAATGGAACACAATAGAAGACCCAAACATGAATTCATATAATTTCAGCCACCTGATATTTGACAAAGCTGCTAAGAACACACAATGGAGGAAAGAAAACATCTTCAACAAATGGTGCTGGCTAAACTGGACCTCCATCTGCAGAAAAATGAAACTTGACCCTTATCTTTCATGCTAGACCAAAGTCAACTCCAAATCAATCAAAGACCTCAGTATACTAGATTGAGAACTATTTGAGACTGATTGCTTCTGGGTGAGGGAAGAGTATGACTTAGATACCACCACTGAATGGCCTGACTAGTCTCTAGTGGACTCATTTACACTGACTGACATTTGGGTACAAATACCTGAATGAATAGGACTCAGCATGTACAGCAGAGTACATAGGTTTGGAGGGGGATAGGAAGAGATATGGTTGTGGGACAGGGTCTTGATTTGAGTGGAAATGTTATATGAAATTTTAAAAGCTCAATAAAAAAGTAAGAGAAGATATAGAAAATGTACAAAAATTTATTTTGTTATAAATAAAGTTATTGAAGTGTTTCTAAACTTCCCCTAAAAATAGCACTATAAGATGATGTTGAAAAGTATATCATGTGGGCTTTCTAAGACAAATTATTCAAAGATGGTTAAAGAGTTCAAAAATTTGAAATAGGGTTATAAAGCTTAAAAAATTACTGCAATCAAATCCTTAAAAAATATTTTATTGGGTTTTTATGTATTTCACATAATAGATAATAATCAAATTTAGATTCCCTCTCTCATTTAAGTTTCCTTCGCCTCCACTGGATTTCAGGCATTCTGTCATGCATGTTAAGTCATATCTGGTCAAACATTTGTACCCAGATATCCCTCAGTGCAAGTTCACAACTGAAGTCTAGTCAGCCTATCTAGATTCACTCCCTTAAAGATGATCAGCTCTTCCTGACTCCACAGTAATCAGTTCCCAATAGTTCCTCAGCTATGATTGGGATGTGTTGCCCCTATTCTATATTTACAAACAAGTATATTGTCTACCACTCATCAAAACAACTTAATTATGCAACATATGGAAGCTATTACAATTCTAAAACTGGTCACACACAGAGAATATATGTCTGAGAGATGTCCAACATTAAGTGACACTGGTACAGTGGAATGTCCACATCTAAAGCTAATGGAATATAGCTGAACAGTGGTTAGAGAGAATACTAATACAACCTTTAACTTTCAGTACTGAAGCTTCCTCATACAACAGAGTGTAGTGAACATAGAAAGCCACAATTGGCTAAGTTTTAGACAATAAGAGAGTGCAAATTGTGTGCCCTGGATAAGACTTCTAAATTAAACTTCACCTATCCATGGGTCAGGGACCAATGCAGGAGAGGGGCAGAAAGATTGCAAGAGCCAGAGTTGGTGCATGAACTTAAAGAAACAGAGGCTTTTAGGCCACTGGAAACTTACTCATATGGATTGCAACAATGGTGACAGCATGCACATGACCCATGCAGAATCAAATCTTTTTATAAACCTTGAAGTACACAGCATAAAGCAATAATGATAATGGGTAATCATTGTTTCAGAGGTGATAGATATCAGGAATAATTAAGGTTTTTTTCAGGATGCTGACATATTACTTTATTAGTAAACAATTAAGTGATGACCAATGAGAGACTTAATATATTACTTGAAAAAGACAAAAATATATCATGTAGCAGTATCTTCCAAATAGAAATTTTCTCTCTTGGAAGAGGGATCATTAAGACTCAGGAAGTAAACCAAACTAGCCAGACTGAGAAAGTAACTCACTAGTTTCAGGAAGTGCCTAAAACAAGAGATTCATTAGGCCAATCCCACGTTTACAGAAGTAAAACAATTACTGAAAATAACAGACTCTTTAAACATCAAGCTGCCTGCAAGTCATAGAGTTGGCTCCAGGGACAAGACTTTTGTGAATTTCCACTAATGCTGGGGTGGACTTTTAGATGATGCAATTACCTTTGAGTCATGCATGTTTCTATATATAATGCCAGTAAATCCACTGGTTAAATACCTCAGTCTTGGGTGGAACTGTTTTTTGATCTGACTTGGTTCCCCATCACAGGTAAATAGACTTTGTTCCATTCTCTTTAGCACAGTAAAAGTTTATTCTAATAGACACTGAAAATTAACTTAAACTGATATCATTGAAATGAGAACAAAATATATTTTATATTAATAACATGATCAGATGTATTGCTTTCAGAACAAAAAAACAGCATTCTGCATGATATTAAAACATCTTTCTATACATAATATATATAATATGTTCCTGGAAAATAATAATGGAAAAATATCATTATTATAAATAGTATTTGAAATAAATACAAAAATTCTATCTAATAGATTGATTAGATGATGATAATAAGGGCGATTGCAACTCAGACATGGGCAAACTACATGTGACTATCAGGAGGAAGAAGACAGGAAATGAGGAAAATGACTCTTTGAGCTTGTTCTATTCATCCTCTCCTAGGTCAAGCCACATTTCTCAAACACAGCCCCTTCTTCTGAACTTCAGAAAAATATTTTTAATCACGAATATGAAGGAATGCTTCTGCTTTTCTGACCTGCTCTATAAGAATGTTTTTAGACTGTACCTAATCTTTTTGCCCAATTAGAATGCAATGTCCATGTTGGCATATTTTATTGTCTATTTTGTTTACTTGTGCAATTCAGATGCTCAATAAATATTTGTAGAAATCTGGAAAATAATTAGGAAAGAAACAATAATTTCATGACAGTGAGGTGGGTCTTTTTCAATAAGGGAATTAAACTCCAAACAACCACACCTAATGTAAAGAGTTTATAAAATACAATATTTATTTCAGAAAGCCAATTATGATCTATTATGTATGATATAGACAGATTACCTAATAATTTCATATATCAATTTTTTTCATATGACTCTGAAGAGGCATTTGGAAAATAAAGTAGATTAATTGCTTACTGGCAGGAGGAAAGTATTCATCATAAATTCTCTTTTTAGCATGTTGAATTACCTCATACAGAAGAAAAAAGGCAAAGTACGTTCTTGTTACTTCAAAATCTTCACATCATGTATATTTATTTTTCCTCCTTTTGAACTTTAAACAATAAAGAACATAGCTGTGCTCATCTTCAAATGCACTGCTTGCTTTTGTTTCTTTTTTCCTGTTTTTACTATGTGAGTGATGAACATGTTTTAATATTTCATATTTGGCTAGTATTATAAAATTTACCCATATTTTATAGCATTCTATTCCTAAACTAATAATTGCATTTTGACTTATTTAAAATAATTCTTGGTTTTGGTGTAACAATTAGCTACAAAATCAGATATTACTTCACAAGATCTGAAAATAGTGTTGCTTTTATTTCATTAATAACTACAGAGCAGATGAATTTTTATCTTCACATTGTATATTTAGCATGAGAGTCACTAATTTTTCAAGAAAATACTGGTAACTTTTATTTTATGCCTTACTCCTAATATTTAATATGCAAATGATTGCTGTTTATAACAGTTTCATTTTTTATTTTTATGTGTGTGTATGAGTGTATTGATTGCCTACACTTAAGTTCACTCTTGTGCAGTGCTCCCAATGGTCAGAAAGAGGGCACAGATTCCCTGGAACTGGAATATAATGGTTGTTAGCCACCATGTGGGTGCTGGGACTCAAACCTGGGTCCTCTGCTAGAGAAGCCAGTGCTAATAAACTAAGTCATCTCTTCAGCCCCAAAACTTTCCTTTATTCAAAAAGTCACATAACACTAGGTATAATGCATTAAACTGTGTATCAGCACAACCTTAAAATCTGCAGTTAATTATTCCAAAAATAAAACTAAAAGAACGTATCCATATTTCATGACAAAAACAATATATGTTGATTTATTTTTTAGAATGCAGAAAGAAACCAAATGTGTGTTTTTATTTTTAATTAGCTAAATCACTAAAACAGTTAAATTCTAATTTTATTTTGTATAGAGATAATCAAGAAATTAATAATAAAAAGGATTGTAGTTAATCAATTTTTTTCTTCTGCTTCATTTATTACTTTTGATCTGTGTCTTACTGTGTTGTCAGAACAGTCTCATACTCCTGGGTGAAATGATCATCACATCTCAGCCTTCTTTGTCTTTGGCACATTGCACCAGGACATGAGCTGTAAATGGTTAGTGACAATATTAGGAAACTCAAAATGCATGATGGCATTAATGTCTTCTAAAAGATGGGAAAAGTGATATACTGATGATTGCAGAAAATTATGGATAAAATTAATTAGTTGTTTATTTTATAATTCTCTTTAAGACTGTATTGTAGACTAGTGCCGTGACACAAATGTTGAAAGTACACAGGAGAACTGGTGAATAAAGTATAAAAAATTTAAATATTAGAAAAAAGAATAGTATAAAACAATGACACAAGTGAGACAAAACTTCCTGAATATTATTTATTATTTTGACTAGCAAATATAAGTAACATACTGAGTTCTTCACCCTGTGTTCTTCTTCATCATTTAAAGATAATTGTATTACTTAAATAAAAACATCCTGACATGAGCCTCACACATGTTTTAAATCTGAATGAGTGGTCAGCATATACCTTATGCCACTGTTGTTTGAACTAGTCTTTCACTATGTAGCCCACACCTGTGAGTCATGAACTTACAAAATTAGTTTTCCTGTCACAACCTCCCAAATGCTTGGAGTTAAGATATATAGCATCATGTCTAGCCCCTGAATTACTTCTTTAGAATACAGATGATATCAGTTTTGCAAGTCTGTAACCATCTTCATCATTATCATGATACTATCATAATGTCATTGTGAATTTGGATATTAAAAGAAAGCATGAAAGACATACTACCTAGAGGATCATATACTTGTATGCAAAGCATTGTACCTGATGAGCTGATTTTACTATCTGTGCTTATCTTTCATTAGTAATAATTTAAACTTTTTGACTGTTTTAATGGTTAAAAAGGCTTAGGAATTGCTTTGCTGTTTGAAACAAAATAATATTATTTCTATGGAAGAAAGATGAAAACCTTTTGGAAAAAAAGCTGTGTTTCCACAATTTTCTTTCACATTAAGTGTATCTAATGAAGACATTATTAAATATTGATTTAATTGTTTTAGAACTAGATATTGAGCTTGCAGAATAGTTACTGTGTTATCCAATGAAATCTAAATTCATTAAACAAAGTTATTTAAGTCTGTTAAAATAATATTTGTCTTACAAAATAAATAATTTGAATGATTTAAGATATTTCCTGCTTGACTTTTATGAATTAATTATAGTAAAAATATTTTATGATATAATGATTTATTAAGTTTCCCATGACAATGAATACTGGTTAATAAGTTCACTTACTTTCTAAAGTTTATCTTTAATCAAAACTGTGATTTTTTAATTTATGATATTACTCACTTTGAATATTATAATTTTCATATAATTCTTATAAACTTATATCCACAAATCATCTAATATAAAGTTATATGAAAAGTTAAGCATGTAATGCTGAAAGGACTAATTCATATCAAGTTTAAGATAAAGAAATTTTCTAGATTTTTTCATCACAGTAAAAATAAACATGATTATGAAGGTCATTAACAGGAAAGTGCATGATATAATGAATATATTACATAAAAATCAAGTAATAAGTTAGACTATTTAAATATTGAAACACAAATATATCAGCAATCATATTAAATGTGAATGGAATAAATACAAAAGTGATACAAATGCTGGACTATATTTTAAAAGATCTAACACTATACACAAGGGACAACTGCCTTTCACACATGATGAAGAAAAAGGCTGTTGGGAGAGTTATGCTTGGAGGAATAGTTTTTTCTGTCCCATGTATGAGGTCTGAATCTGATCTCCAGCACTGAAAACAAAAGACCAAAATTCAGTTAAAGTTGATGCAACAAGTTCACTCAATGGAGAAATGGTTGTGTTTTCTCACACATATAAAGTCTGAAACAGAATGACACAATTTTCAAACTAATGCAACAGTAATGGAATCATAGCCTTTCTTTGGTTTAATTTAATTTGAAACACATTTCTTTGCCTTGAGTTGTGTGCAGATGATCACAATGATCCACTCTGATAGTTGAAGAAAATCATTAGTACTATGCCTTTTTCACTACCATTTGCCCTCCTAAGAAATCCTTTTTAAAACAGCACATCAGAACCAGACATTGGCTTCTAAACTACAGCAAATGTGTAAAACTTAGATGAAAAACCTAAACGCTATGCATGCTGCAGGAAGAGAAATATAATCACCAACCTTTACTCACCTTTTCACCCTGTAAGCTACACTAATGACTGGCCTGGCAAGATATGTCCATTGGGGCAATATTGGCATGAATATTATAGGAGGAACCAACCTCCTATAATCTTCTGACTGAATTTATGACCCAATTCACAAGATGGAGCCCAAATATTGCACTGGTATCAAGGTCAAGAACTTGTGTTGAGACAGATCACATCCTATTCAGGAGAACCTACTACTATTACCTTGCTAAACAGACATAGTATTAAACAGACTCCTAATGACTAATTGTTATACCCATAGATTAGTGTATTTGTCAACTGTCATCTGCTCTTTTGCATCAGATTCCAATTAATACAGACAGATTCATTAGTGTTCAGCCTTAAATCAGGCACCTATACCACATCCTCTTTTCCCAAGGCTCAGAAAGAGGTGATGGATTTATTCCAAGTGTCAAAGGTAGTGAGTCAAAGCAAAACATGTCTGGATACCACAGCATAGTTGTACATATGAACCCATATATGTGTTACAGAATTTAGAAGATATGTGCAAACCCAAGTCAGACAAAAATTCAAGGTGGATGGGGAAGGTGGGCAAAAAGATTCAGACTTCGATAAATATCTATCATAATTGACAGCTATCGGGGGAGAGAAAGTCAGTCAGATCACATTCTCTGTCTCTCTGTCTCTGTGTCTCTGTCTCTGTCTCTGTCTCTGTCTCTGTCTCTCTCTCTTTTTCTCTCTCTCTCTCTATCTCTCATAGCCATAGCTGCCCTGAACTCACTATGCAGACCAGACTAGTTTAAATCCCTCAGATATCTACCTGCTTCTGCTGGTGTCTGCCTCCTGCAAAGCTAGGATTAAAGACCTGCATCACCATGCCATACCTGATAGAATCAGTTTTCATTAAGGATGTTACAAAAGATAAATTAACCAGACTCCAAGGGATGGACTCACATCCAGGAACATTTAGGGAACACATATAGACTCTACAGGCCTTTAAAAAATTAATAATAGAGAACATAAATTCAGGATTGGAGCTAATATGAAAGTTGGAGTAGGTGGAAGCATTGTCAAATACAGTGAATATGATCAAAATACAGAGTTGACATTCTTTTTAAAAGTATTGTACTTACTATTTTTATTTTATGTTTATTAGTGCATTGCCTGCATGTTTGTATGTGCACCCTTGTTATTCAATGCCCATAGAGGTGAGAAGAAGATGGTAGATTCTCTGGAACTGGATTTAAAGACAGGTAGCTGTCATGTGAGTGCTGGGAACTGAACACTGGTCCTCTGCAAGAGCAACCAGTGCTCTTAACCACTGAGCCACCTCTCCAGCCCCAATACCTGACTTTTATAAGATTTCCAGGGCCACAGAGAAGTTTCACACCACCTAGTCTATGTGATTCCATGCATGGAGCCAGTTATTGTATGATTCCCTAAATTTCTCTTGCAGTTAGTAATAGGGTATGTAAGGTCAAAGCACAGCAAGGCTTCTAATCTCCCTCACCAAAAGAGTAAGTGCTGCAGGGACCGTGGCCTGATTTCTCAGAAAGAGAAAAGCAGCTACAAGATCTGGGATCTAACAGCTTACTGTTGATGAAGGATGAAGTCTATATTCTTATGCCTTAAACATTGTTACTATTTTACAATTAATATTTGAAAAATCACTATATAAAGAGAATGGTAGAGGCAACCTTCATGGCACATTTCAATTGTGGGGAATTCTGAGTCTTCAGCAGACTGCACGGTGCTGAATTCCTTTCACTTCCCATATTGCCTTATATTTTCCACTCTTTCTGGCCTGCCTCTTGGGAAAAAAAAAAAAAGACTAAGCTTTTAGTTTTCTGAAGTCCTTCCTTATTTCTGTTCATATATGCCATAAGATAGATGGAAAATGGTCAATATAAAACCTCGAGGTCTTCACTTTACAATTTAGGTTAAGGTGAAACAATAATGCCAAACTCAATCTGCCGTTTTCCATTGGAGCATATAATGAAAACTATAAGTCATCTGCTGGGGAGTGTCATAATCACGCCCATGTTCATTGTATTTTTCGGTCATAGAAGATAACTGTAATGCAGCACCAGGTTTCAAAGTAACTAATCACTCACTGGTCAAGTAGAATGGAATGAACTTTGTTGGTTCTCAAGTGCAGGGCTGTGTCAGAGAACAATAGCTGCCTGATGAATTACATCTCTAAACTTTCTTTTAATTCACCCATATTATTAAGTTATCTGTTTAGTACGACGGAAGAAGACACATTATTGTTCTGTAAAAATCTAAAAGTTTCTGAAAACAAAACTGCATTCATCTACATAATCATCCCTCTAGGTCTCTAGAAATTACTTTTATCTTAGACTCAAATTATGTTTCTGTAATGCAAATACTCATTTTCTTGATTCAAACCCCACTGATTACAAAAGCCAGTTTGTTTGTGGTGGCTTAAGAGATGAAGTCAAAAACTCACTTGCAATATGCTTGTCTTTCTAAATAATAGTTTACTAGTCCCTAAACACTAAACATTTGTGCTTTTTATTTTGGAACAACATAACACTGCATACAGAGACTATTGGTTATAAAGCAGGTTTGAATTCCATACATATTTGTATATGTATTTTTTATACTTTTGCATTTTATTAAACATAAGACATAATAGTTTCAATATAAAATAAGAGTTGAATGATCTATCAGGCCAAATATCAGAGAAGTATGCAATATCTTTTGTATAATAAAAGGAATAATATTATTAAAATTAAAATAATTCAGTTTGGAGTAATCATTTAGTAGCAAAGTCATTTAACTTGAGAAGAGATATTATCTTTTATAAATATAACACTATAATAAATGATAAGTATGAACATTTACAAAGCAAAAATAGTATCTTCAGTAGGTAAGTTGTGGTAGTCACTGGTGCAAAATAATTGTTCCTTTGGTATATTTTATATCAAAAGCAAAAGGGAGATGAACAGCTTTCCTTGTAGAAAATTTTAAACATTACTGTACTGAAGCTCTTTAAACAGCCAAATTAGACTTAAAAATGTAAATACCAGAAAATTATAAACTGTTGATGTCACAGTGAGGAAGGATAGAAAGTCAGGAAAAATTAAGGGGATGTGTGGAGGAACAGAGCCCCCTCCCCCCAGAGTGTTGTTGAAGCCTCCTACTAGTAGAGGATCAAGAATTTCAGCATAAGTAACAATATTTACCATAAAGAGTTCCAATATAAACATTTATTTTAAATAGAAATGTCTTCTAAGGATGGAAAGATGGTTCAGCTATTTAGAGTACTGGCTGCTCTTGCAGAGGACCCAGGTTTGGTTTCCAGTACCCACAAGGTAACTAACCACTCTTCTGATTTCTGTGGGCACTGCATAACACAGGTGTACTTACATACATGCAGGCAATACACTCATACACATAAAATAATAATAAAATACTTTTTTAAAAGGAGTATTTTCTAATAAAAATTGCAAAAATAGCAATAAACTGGGCCTAATGTAGGAATGTACAAAACCCTTGGTATGCCTCCTTCCTCTACCAGACCTTGGTATGGCATCATGACTATCCAAGACATTTTCCAGGAATCTCACAAAGAAGACTGTTAACTTTGTGCACAGTGAAGATATTCTAACTTTCTTCATCCTTATATTTTTTACCTAATGTACTGCTATCCTGGGATGTATACATAAGGAACCATTCTGTGATCTATTTTAAATTCATTAGCAACCTTTTAATGATAGTAACTTTAAAGTCACCACAATCCTATGTATAACTTGCACTGGATAAGTTTAATAGTCAACTTGACACATATGTTTAGAAGAAGACTCAGTTGAGGAATTGTCTCCAATGGACTGCTCTGTGGCCATATATGTAGAGCATGTTCTAGATTGTTAAGTGATGTAGGAGGGCCCAGCCCACTGTGTGGAGTGCCACTCCTAGGCAGGTGGGCCTGTATTATATAAGAACACAGGATGAGCACAAGCCAGGGGAGCAAACAAGTAAGCAGTGTACTTCCATGGTCTGTGCTCCAGACCCTGAGTTCCCACCTTGATTTCCCTTGATGATAGAGTATGCTATATATAAGCCAAATAAACCCTTCCCTCCCCAGTTGGTTTTGGTAAGTATTTTCATAAGAGCAATAGAAAGAGACTAAGACATAACTATTATAAAGATAGTGAAACGTGTGTCACACCCATGGCCTTTGGTTTGTTTCACTTTGTTAAGAATTTTTCTTTCTAATAAAATCTTTCTTTATATTTTTATTTTTTTTCCTTAAGAAACTTCGACTTTCCTCCATATCAGTTCACACTGAAATTCTTTTCTGTGATGAATTAAAAAGAGTAGTGTACTTCAGTCTAGTTTCCTGAAAGATTAGCAAACTCCTCAGGCCACTGTTCATTTTAGCATGGAGCCGTGACTGTATTTCTGCTGCTACTGACAACAGAATGGTAAGTCGTGTTTATATAACTTACTTATTAAGAAAATTAAAGCAATTATTTCCTTTGTCAAACCATAAATATGTAAATATCTGATGAGGCTGTTTTAAAATACAGTTAGATATATTTGCAAAATATTGTTATTTGGTCAAATGTAAGATATATACATATAGTATATATGTATATATATATTCACAATATGATCATTCCTCAATACTTGCCACACTGTGATTCCCAAATTCAGAAAGTTCTAATTCCTACTACCTCTATCCAAACAGGAATTAGTATAGGAGATAGGTTTATTCAACTCCAGGATTGGAAGAATAGGCAAGAGACTGTCCATCTCAGGGAAGCATTGTCTCTTTTTGGCTCAGGGGTAGTTAGAGAATCACATTTGAAGGATTCCTATATTTGAGGAAGTTCTTTGCCCTCCCACAAGTACTTTGAAGGATTTGTAAGGCTCAGTCTTGATCTGTTATCTTTGCCAATTAGCTTTAGCTCCAAACGGTTGTTTCTCCATTACTGCACTATTTTTCAATTTATTTATTTATTTATTTTGAAACAGGTTCACCCTGTAACCCCGGCTGGCCGAGAACTTACTATGCAGACCAGAGGATTTTCAGTCTCACAAAGATTTGCCTGCCTCTGCCTTCTGAGTGCTGGGGTTAAAGACTTGTGCCACTATGTCTGACTTAATAAAACAATTTGCAAAGGCAAAATGAAATCTTAAAAATGCCTTACCTAATATTCATAATATCTTATTCAAAAGACTGGTCACTGTTAACAGATAAGGCAAAGGAGTAAAAGATAGATGTTATGCTTTATATTCATTAGAACATTGACAGGATCCCTAATAACCTGGGAGACAAATCTTTAAGCATGTCTAGGAGGGATTTTTTACAACAGGTTAGTAAGTATTCAAGACCTATCCTAACCACCACAGTGAATGAAATGGAGAAAAGGGAGCTGAATCCCTGTATTCTGTTTCCCTGTTTCCTGACTATGGATACACTGTGAGCACACGCCCCTCCTCCTGCTGCTCTACCTTCTCTGCTGTGATGGATGGCATCCCATAAACATTGCAAGCCCTGCAAATCATTCCTTAAGTTGCTTTTGTCAGGTATTTTGCTACAGCAAGACAAGTAAATAATATTGTATATTAACAGGATTTTGTTTACTTTGTTTACTATATCAAGACCCATAAAGAAGTAAGGTGTTTCTACTTGGTAAGGAATGATTCATTCTTTTTATAAAAAGGCATTAATTTTTAAATATATTCTCTGCTATCCTGCTAATATTTTATGTGTTATCAAGTTCCTTTATATGACTTTAAAAATAAATGTCATGAGAGGTTAATAAAATGAATAAAAGCCTCGTTTATTTAAGCATATGAACTCATTGGGTCTTATGAAAAAATATTTTTATTGTTGAGGCAATAAACAAAGAAGAAAATAGGCACTCGTAGTTATGTTCACCAGTGCTTTCACCATTCATTTGATTGTTTGCTTTCTTATATTTATATTGAATGTAATGTGCCGTATCAGCGAAGATAAAGATTTAGAGGGTACTAAATACAGGCTGCAGACAACTACATAACCAATTGTGACTGTTCTCACTCCTAACAAAACTAATAATGAGAGCCACATGAACACATAATAGGACTTTATGTATATGTTGACTTTCATTTAAATTTAATTGCCATCATGTTTATCAGTTCCATACTAGAGATTAAATCACTGTATTATACATGCTAAGTAAGCACCTCCAACATGTACAGCCTACCAATTTTATTTATTTGTATTTTTGAGACAGGGTAAATCCAATTGCCCTGGCTGTGCTTGAAGTCCTTTTGTAATATAGGAAGGCCTTGAACATCAATCCTCTTATAAGAGAGAGAGAGAGAGAGAGAGTGAGGGGGGAGGTCTGTGTGTGTCCATGCACTCACGGTTGCATGTTCACATGTGTGCTGACAAGATTTGATGTCAGATGTCTTTGCCCATTGTTCTCCACCTCAATTTGTAAGACGGGGTCTCTCACTGAGTCTGGAGATCACTTATTTGGCTAGACTAGCTGTTATGGACATTATATTGGTAAATGGCCATGTGCTGTTTGAGCTCACTGAGAAACTAGCTCAGGAAACTGGCCTCTGTAACCCTCCCCCATTTCATACCCAAGCATGTTTGTCTCTGAGTAACTTACAAGGTCTAGAGGTAGGCAGGTTTTCCCTTACTCTGTGGTAGAGGGAAGGGAACAGGCAAACAGCTGAAAAGTGAAAACATTCTGTCCTTGAAAATAAGTAAAATGTGAACTACTTCCAACAGATGTAACTGTTGTTAATCTAATATGTAAAATTGACTACAGTGAGAATGAGAACCTGGAACTTTAGCCATGGGAAGATGAGTCATGGAGAGAAAGCTCAACAGGGAACTCAGGACAACTGCCTCAACTTCCCTAAACTGTGTCTGCAGGAAATTTTAAGCACCAGGGTTGATGTTATCTCTATCTGCTGGTATTCATTCTTTTATTTGGAAGTCTACCCTGGGGGAACACTTTGTTCTGCCTGTGATTTTCAGTGGGGCACTCTACCTGGCTGCCTCAGGGAGGTTTACTTAGTCTATTTTCTGGAAGATGTTTGTGAAAACATAATTTGATGATGTTTCCTTTCTGCTTTTGTCATGTTACTTGGAAGCATCATCCAAAGGGACACTCTGCTCTGGACTGGACTCTCTGTATTGACAATTTCAGCTGGCACCTTAAAGGAATTTCCCCAGTAGAATTCTTTTGGATGTTCTGAGGATTTGATGATGTTTTTCTCTGTCTCTCTCATAATAAATCCATTATTCCCAAACTGAAAATATGACTACTTTTGCTCACTCTCTGGATCATACAGAACAGTAGTTGGTCCTCAAACCCTAACATTCCTCTTGTCTGTGGATCAACAGCATTTCAATTATTGTATATGAGACAAACCTGGCTTTTCACATGCCTTCTGGAGAGCAAACTTAAATTCTTATGCTAGTACAACGAGGTCTTACTGACTAACCTATCTCATCAGCCTCTAAAGTAAAAGTCTTAGTTATGCTTTTGAGTTTGTAGTAAGGAAGAAGAAGGTGCTTATCATTGGATTAATCAATTTTATCAAATATATCACATCATCAAAACCTAATTAAGCCTGTTTATTTTCCACATATTTTAATATTTCCCTCCAATTACTATTACATTATTAAAATGTTGAAAACAGGCTGGGTATGGTAGTACATGCCATTAATCTCAGCACTTGTGGGCAGAGGCAGATGACTCTTTGGGATTGTCAGGCCATTCTGGTCCAAATTGCATATTCCACATCAACCAGGACTGCATGATGAGAATCTGTCTAATAAAATGCATAAAAATACTAAACCATGGAAAACTATGCAGTGTATAACTCTTTGCATCAATCAGATGAGGTGCGATAATCAGAAACATATCTCTAAGAAATAATACTTCATTGCATTACATTTTCTCATCTAATTTGAGGAGTAAACAATCCTTTTATTCAAGTGCAATCATTAGCTTGTAGTAAAAGGAAGTCTTTCTATTAATTACAGACCGTAAAATAATAATTATGTAAGTACACATCTTTGTGTATTCCAATATAAATTCGATCATTTATTGGTTTATTTCTGCACTCTAGAGTTATTTACTAAGTTATTCATGAAACTTCTGTATGTTTTCTTGATCTTATGTCAGTTTAGCCTCACTTTAAAAAATATTTTATTGATTATCTTTTAATGTGTATGAGTGTATTGTCTGCATATATGTAAGCGCACTGTGTCATGCAATGTCGTGGAGGTCAGAAGAAGGCTTCAGATTCCCTTGGAACTAGAGTTAAGGACCGTTCATAGCTGCCATGTGGGTGCTGGGAATCAAACCTGGCTCCTCTACAAGAGCAGTCAGTGCTTTCAACTGCTGAGCCATCTCTCTAGCCCCTAGCTTCCCTTATTTTATTTAAAGCAAAACAATACCAAAACCAAATAATCAAAAAATAAATCTCTCTTCTTATTTCTGATTGAAATGCCATGTGACCAGATGCCTCCTGGTTCCAGTTAGATGATGAAGCTGCTCCTGCTGTTGCTACTCTGCTGACATAACTGACCCTGTTTTCTGAAACTCTGAGTCAAAATATGTTCACCATCCCTTGTTTTCATCAGATGTTCTGTCACAGCAACAGGGAAAGTTGTTATACAGAAAATTAGCCTTGAGAAATAGGGTCATGGCTATGATCATGGGGTATGCTGAATTTTGAAACTGGTGTGGGAGGCATGTGGAACAATTTGGAAATATTTAGACTGATAAAATTTCTAGGCATCTTGAAGTTATACAACTAGAATATATTGAAGAAATTTACAAGTTTTATATCAGTGGGAGTTGGGTTTATTTTTTCTTTTAGTAAAATTAGTGTCAAAGAAGTGAAACAATTTAATATTTAGGTTTATAATTTTACTCTTTTGGTATAGAAAATTGTTCAGAGAAACATGAAATGGAGCACAATTAAACGGAGGATTAGCCCTGTTTACTGACCCTCTGCAAGTAATTATCTTTAGTTTCAAAACTAGAAACAGTTTAGAAGAGCTGCATTATACAAAATAAATACTTTTTTGAAAATTTTATTAATAAAACATACTTACTGAGGTTAAAAAGGAGTGTGAATGCTAATGAGTTTGGTAACAAAGAGGAACAGCAAATAAGAGAATTTTTTTTTTAGTGAAGAAAAAATTTTAAAACCTGCGGAGCAAAAGAAAAGTAGACTAAGGAGTATGGATTAGTTAAGAGTGCAGTAAGGCTCATGAATTTTTGAAAAATACAAAACTACAAGATAGAAACTGACAGTATTTTTTAAAAAATCACAAAAACAGAAATATCAAAAAATTGAGAGGAAAATAAGAGAAGTTATTCAATTCTATCTTATTTGGGAAAATAAAAAGTATCAACATACTTGAAAAGCAAAAGCTATCAACAAAAGAGAAAGAAATGCACACATTATTTTGTAGTCTTTTTTAGTAGTTTTAAACTATATAATACAATTTGCTTACTAATACAATTTGCAGTTACTAATTTGTACATACATCACTTTCATTAAAGCAATTGCCTTGAAACCTCTAATACTATTGAAAATTGGTTTGGTTTTTAACATATAGAATTCCAAATCATAAATTTCTTCAATTTGGTATTTACAACTACTGGAATTTAACAGAGGGAATGTTTAATTTACATGCTACCCATTTGCATTATACTTACTAGCAAGCCTACAAAACAATTTCTGTCTCCATTAGAAAAAAAGTAATATTATTCCATCTGTGCAACAACAAAGTAAACCCAAGTCAGAGCAAGATGCTTAAAATGCTTCCTAATAAAAATTGGGAAAACCTTCAGCTTCCAGTTTTTTTTTCATATTTTTCAATCTCCTTAAAGAATGCTACAAATTAACCAACACAAAGAATATAGTTTTCTAGTCCATTTCAAACAAATCTTCTAGGTTGGAAAACTCATATTTTTCTTAATAACTGATAAAGGGTAATGATTAGCTATGAATATGAATTATTTAAAAATATAGTAACTACTTTATTTAAAAAAATCTCCCCTTACCTGACTTCTTACTTTTTTAATATTTTATTTATTATTATGATCTTTTAATGTGTATGAGTGTATTGCCTGCCAGTTTGTGATTCACCCGTGTCATGCAATGCCGCGGAGGTCAGAAGAGGGCTTTGGATTCCCCTGGAACTGGAGTTAAGGATGGTTCATAGCCGCCATGTGGGTGCTGGGAATGGAACCCAGGTCCTCTGCAAGAGCAGTCAGTCCTGTTTACTGCTGAGCCATCTCTCCAGTCCCCTGACTTCCTAATTTAAAGATCCAGGATAAACTATAGTATTAAGTCACCATGATGTATTTTGACTAATGTTAGAATATAACAAGGTATTTATAATGTTAGAAAAATTGATCATTAGAACAGAACACACAGGCAAGGACTGAGTCAATTACTCAGGGATATTCGCTGATCTCTGATGGAGGGGCAAATATAATTCAAAATGACTGCCTTTTCATAAAATGCTGCTGAAGACCTGCATATCTATAAGCTAAAGGAGTAAGCTTAGAGTACTTGCTTAGCCTGTATCCTGGGACTGATTCTATGAAACGAAAAAAAAAATGTAAATATACAAGTTTAAACACAGAATTCACTCATTTTTTTTGTACACATACAAACACATAAACTCAAAATTCAAAAATAGTTCATAGACATAAAATAACCTGTATGTAAAATATTAAAATGCTTAGATGATAGAAACAGATGGCTGCTACCTTAATAATTAATTTTCACTTGTAACACATGCATGAGGGATGAAGTTATTTAAATAGTGGCCTCCACTAAAACTAAAACCCTTTGAGAGACAGAGAGAGAGAGAGACAGAGAGACAGAGAGACAGGCAGAGAAACAGAGAGAGAGAGACAGGGTGTCCATGTAGCTCCAGCAGTACTGTAACTGGCTATGTAGACCAGGTTGGCCTTGAACTCACAAAGATCCAACCTGCCGCTGCCTCCCAAGTGCTGAGATTAAAGGCTTGCACCACCACGTCCGGTCTAATGACAATTCTTTTAAAAATAATGAAATGAGAAGGAAAGAAAGTTCTATGCTGATATTTTAAGGTATTTTCATAAAGTTAAGATAAAATACTTTCAACCAAAATATTTATAAAGACAGACAAACAAAAAATTAGAAAACAACAAAAATATGAATTGACACACGAATGATTGAGATGGAGATTCTCCTAAGTAGCAAGGGCTTTCCTAAATTTGAAAGGCCAAGAGTTCAAATCCAGCATCACAACAAATTAAAAAGAATAAATGAAAGAAAAATGAACAAAATACCTGAAAATTCAGCAAAGATGTACAAATAACATATACACCTTCAAAAAGATGTTTAACACCATATATTAGTAGCTCATTCAAAATAAATAAAGTGACAGCATGTACCCAGCAAAAAGGTTAAATTCCTGTGCAAGGCTCCTGTAAAATACAATGGGGTACACAGAAAAATAGCACCTGCATCTCTAATTCACTATTAATGGCAATGGCAGAGGCACTTTAGAAGAAGAGAATGGGTTTTGTACAAAACTGACCATTCTTTCAGGCATAGATGTGAAAACATGTAATCTCAGCACTTGCTTGGCAGAGGCAGGAGGATCTCTATGAGTTCAAGGACAATCTATTCTACATAGAGAATTCTAGGTCATCCAGGATTACAGAATGCCTGTTTTAAAAATTGCTCTTTGGTAGGTATATAAAGAAGTGGAAACTAAGGCTGGAGAGATAATGCAGCAGTTAAGAACACTGACTGTTCTTGCAGAAGATCCGGGTTTGAATCTCACCACCCACATGGCAGCTAACAACTGTCCATAACTCTAGTTCCAGGGGATCCGAAAGTCTCTTCTGTCCTCCAAGGGCATTGCATAACATGCGTGCACTTACCTACATGCAGGCAATATACGCATACACATAAAATAAAAATAATAAATAAAATATTTAAAAAACAAGTGGAGACCCTTCAAGCACGTGATGAGCTCCACGTGGATATTTATGCATCCTATATTTGTAAATCAAAATATGGAAACAACCAGGATGTCTTTCTTCAGATGAATGCATAAAGTGTTGTACCTATTTGTAGAATACTATTCAGAACTCAAAATGAAATGAACTACTAAGACAAATAAAGACAAGGGGCCTAAGGACATTATGACAACAAATGGCTCCTGGGAGGGCCAGAGAATGTCTCTTTAAAGCATGTGGTTATCGATAGGCTAACCAGGCTGCAAGGAATGGACCCACACTGAAGGATATTAGGAGCCAAAAGTTAGATTCTATAGGAGATGATAGATGACAGACAGATGATAGATATAATAGATAGATAGATAGATAGATAGATAGATAGATAGATAGATAGATAGATAGATAGATATAGATAGATAGATGATAGATAGATGATAGATAGAGTGATTGATTGATGATAGATAGATAGTAGATGATAGATAGATGATAGATTATAGATAGATAGATGATAGATAGATAGATGATAGATAGATGATAGATAGATAGATGACAGATGATAGATAGATAGATAGATAGATAGATAGATAGATAGATAGATGATAGAAAACATTAAATTGGCTGGGGGAAAATAAAGGAAGGTTGGAATAAGGGAAAGGATATATATACTATCAAATTATAGTATATGAAAATAACAAAAATTCAATTTAAACAATGTATAAAATGATGGGAAAAATGAGCCATAGTTAAAAAAAAAAGTCTATTTTAAATGAACTTCAGATGCTGGGTGTGGTGGTTCATGCCTTTAGTTACATCCCTTTGGCAGACAAAGGTAGGCATATCTCAGTGAGATTGAGGCCATCCTTGTCTACATAGGAATTTCAAGCAGACTAGAATTAGGGAGACCCTGTCAAAAAATTTTAAATGCACATCACTATGTGAGAGAGACCAGTCTGTAACCTCAAGATACAACATGATCAAAGACAATCTGAAATGGACAAACATATGAAGAAAGCGCAAAGATCAGTGTTTTCCAGGAGTATGGAGGGAAGATGGGGTAAGAAGGCAGAGGAAGGAGAATTTGGCGGGTGAGGGGGCGAGAAGTGAAACAATATATATGAAGAATCAGCAGATGCATGTCTTTTCTGAATCTTTCAAAAGCCCTAGCACATGGTATCACAAGAGTCATTTTTGAGCTATGGACTCTGGGTATTAATGAGGTGCCAGTGGATATTCTTAGGTTACAGCAAGCTATAGTAGATTCTAGTGAAAGATGGTGACAGCTATGGTCAATGCACATGTGAGGCATGGGACTCATGTGGGGGCTTTGCTTGCTCTGTAAGAAACTTTTAAAAGTTGATTTCTATTTTTTTTATATAAATGAGCACAGATATAGTGTAATTCTTTGGTCCTGGGTTGTTGAAATGTTAGTAGACATGTAAATTATTTAGTATTGATATTGGGGATATCTCTGATCTGGGGTCATTTCAACATTATTTTCCTATTTTAGTTATTCAGGAATAAACTAATATGCAATTTATAGACACTTTTTTCAATTTGACTTTCAATTTATTACATATATTTAGAACAGAATACAAGATTTTATTATTTTCTAGACAGATGGAAAAATGGCTCCTAGTGTCCTTTAACTGATGACAATATATTTTCAGGTAAAAATCTCCAGGCAACCAGTTTACACATGAAGGAAGACTATAAAAATGTCCTGAATTATATTAGCTCAGAAGCCAAATCTTGTATCCCTCGTGAATATTAATGTTTCACCTTGAAGCTTATAAAATTAATTTCTGTTTCAGCTGACATTTTTTTCCTGTCTATTCTTAATTTCTTCCATCATTTATGGCATGGAGAGAAAACTTTTTATCTAAGTACTAAAATTATTTAACATCAATTGCATAACCTTTGTCCTTTTTAAAACCCAGGAAGAATAAAGTATTTTAGAGAAGTAAGGCCATTCCAATGAAATTACTTCTAATAAATGATTAATGTTATCTAGAATTCTAAATCTGATGTATTTTAAATGTTGTCTTAAAGAAAATGCTTTATTTTGCACATTTATATATTTGTGATTGTTATTTAAGGATACTATTTTGGTAAATCATTGGTTTACTTTGAGATATGGCTTTGCTATTTTCCCTTTGCTACTCTAAACTCCTAGACTTAAATATCTTCCTGCCTCGATTTCCACAGTAAAAACAAATACATAAATCTATCACAGTGTGTGGTTAATGGATATAACTTTTTTTTTACAATTAATTGCTTTGCTTTTTCTCCAAGAAATTTTATTCATTCATGACTTTAGATATTTCTTCTAAAGACATAATTATAGATACTAGAAAATATTTTTTTTATTTACACAAAGTAAGTTGATATTTACATTTAAGTGATTCAGCTACTGAAACACAGTTAAGAGAAAAACTGCTTTGGTGCTTCTTATATCTGACCTTTGCCTATCAGCTTTGTGACATATAATGATTCATCTAGCCACACAACTCTTTAGGTTTGAGTATTAACTTTTTAAGTCATGCTGAACCCTGTCCTAAGTTTATCCTGTTGTATAGAACATTGGATTACAGACAGTACCTTGCCCTTGGAGACCGTTTTACAAGCAGCTTTTGACTCCACTGTGAGGATAGAAATGAACTACATTTTCATTGACACAGTAAACACCACCATCTGTCCTGCACCACCTCAACAACACTGATAACTTATTCCTAAGAGTAGAAAGTGCACCACACTATAAATTTATCAACAAAAATTAGTACTGGAGAGCATAGGTGTTTTTCAAAATCTCAATAGACAAACCAGGTCCAAGAATTATAAAGCAGACAAGACTGACGAAAGGGTGTATATAACTTCCTCACCTTGGACCCATAAATAAGAATACACCTAGCACTGTGGATGCAGAAATTCTACAGGTGTCATCCTCACCCAGGTATGTGTCAATTGACCCAGGGACTTTAGCTCTGCTTGGTCCATGCTGTTTGCATGGCCTATTTGAATTGTGGCCTAGCAGTCTACCGACTTGTCTGTTTGGGTTCATTTGCTGCTGATGCGAAGGGTAGCTTCAGCTATCTGTTCTTTCTCTGGACATTGGCAAATCATATCTAGAGTCCTCATTGTACCACAGTTCTGGAGCTCTACTCTGAACCTCCAATAGACCCTACAGCTGACCTCCAACAAGATTAGTTATCTAAATATCTTACCATTCCTGAGACTATCTATGCATCTTACATTCCTGAGACTATCTATGCACCTCTATCAGCTCTATCTATCATAGCCATTTGAAGCTCCTTGGATTCCACTGTGGCCTTTTTAATCCTTTACAACTATTTTGAAACTGCATAGCTATACAGGTACTTTTTACCATGTGATGTATAACTTGTGATATTACATGAATATTAGTAATTAAGATTGGAATAATGCCCTGGGATGTAAGAGGCTTGGATCTCTGTGAGATTGAGCCCAGACAGGTCTACATAGAGAGTCCCAGGCCAGCTGGGGCTACAGAGGGATACTGTCTCAAAAGAACGAAAAAAAAAAAAAACCCACAAATCAGTATAAACAAACATTTGTTTTCAGTGATAACAGCTGTCAAAGAAAGTAAGGATACTAGGCCAAGTCCTATTAATGAAGTCATGGAAACAATTTATTGTTACTTAGCAAATTCTTATAATGAAGAAATGCAAACATGTTCATCTATGTTTTTGATATAGCATGCATGCACATTATAATTTTATCTTAATTTTTATTAGTGAAATAAATTACCACCATTTTCAGAGTTTAAACTATGAAGAGAAATAAACTATCTTAGACCAGTTGACATGTTTCTTTCTTACTGTTTTTTTGCTTGTGGTACGTATATGTATGTGTTCCCATGGTATGTACACATGGGTATATACACATGTGGAGACAAAAGGTCAATGTTGGCTTTCTTCCTATATTATTCTCTAACTTATATTTTGAAACAGCATGTCTCCCTGAAACTGTTCTGGGGATGCAAAATTAGGGCTCCATGACTGTACTACATGTCCTTTACCCAAATGAGTCATCTCCCAAACCTAGAAATTATCTTAGAATTTATAAAATTGTTAGAATTATTATTTATAATTAAAACTCTGATTTATTATTATTAAAATATTAAATTATTAAAACTCATGACTCTATCATGAGCTAGAATGAAAATATTGATAGAGTTATTTTACTTTTTCAGGTGTATGGCGGGTCAGCTTTCTTGCACACTGTGCTTGTGGGCTACAAATTTGAGGTTCCCAGGACATGTGTTTGGGCTTTTGATTCCTGTTCTTGACTGGTACAATTTTGAGTTTTGTTTCATTTTGTTTTTCTTTTTTTTCCCTTTTAAAAACTTTTTAATTAATTTGTTATTGAGCTTTATAAATTTCATACAACACTTCCCACTCACCTCCCCTTTGAGACCTTTTTTAATCGAGGTGACATGGGTCAGAGAGTCTGAATATTAATGTCTGTGTATACCTGGGAGCTTCTTGACAGGGAATGCAATTCTAGATAGAAGAGACCTCCCTTAGAGTGACAAGCATGCCATATGGCACTCATCATCGAAGCTTCTTTCTGCAACAGATGGAGGCTACTGCAGAGTTGCACACTTGCTCAGGCACAGAGAACCTATGAGTGGATATGCTCAGTATGAGTTGGCACATCTGCAGTAGAATCTCTGCAACTAAGGCTCATGGAACATAGCAGGATAAGCAATAGAGAGAGGGCTAATGCATCCCTTAACTCTTACCGGTGAGATTTCCATGCACATCATTTTTTTTTTTTTTCTGAGAAAGAATCTTACAACACAGCCAGGCCGGCCATACCCTGTTTGGAACAGGTTGGGTCATATTTATCTTGCTTTATCCTCCTGGACACTGGGATTACAAGCAGGTGCCACTGTGCTTGTTTCTCCCATGTTGTCATTGTTTGTAGCTGAAAAGCACAAGCACATCTCCATGTTCATAAGGACATCCTTTTCCTTGACTGATGATGACCTCCTTCTAACATTCAGCACATGTGGTTCTAGTCCTACAATTCTCATTCCTGTATCCCTTCTCGCAGTTCCATTTCTCTGTGATTATGACTGTCAGGAATTCTCAGTTCTCAACTGTAGAGTGTAGGATGGGATTCCTATATGGAACTTCACCTACCCATGGCTAAGGGACCATTGAGGAAGAGGAGGTGGAAAGATTGTAAGAGCCAGGGCAGCTTCATGATCATAAGGAGGTGGAGGCTCCCAGGCCACTGGAGGCTTGCTCATGTGAGCCTGTGGCAGTGGTGGCATCCAAAGCAGGACCCATGTCAGCTCAATTAAACAAGAGCCCAAAGGGGAGTTGAGAAATAGGTGGTGGATCAATGACTAGAATGAGAACTATTTGAAACTGATTGTTGCTGGGTGAGGGAGAGTATGATTTACATATGACCACTGGGTGGGCTGACTAGACTCCAGTGGACACATTTACAATGAATGACATTTGGGTGCAAGCACCTGAATGCATAGAACTCAGCAAGTATGGCAGAGTGCATAGGGTTCAGTGGGAGTATAGGGTAAGGCATGAATTGGGGAAGGGGTCTGGATTTGAGTGTGAAATGTATGAAATTTTAAAAGCTAAATAAAAAAATAAGAAACAAATTCTCAATTCTCAAAGACCCTAATGATTTGACCACAACCACTCTTATAAGCAAGATAGTCTCATCATTTTGTGGTCCATATCATGTCATACCTGGATTTTTCAAAATTTTTCATTTATTTTTTGCCATGTAAGTTATTCTATTCACAGGTTCCAGGGAACAGGAAAGGTGTTCTGATATGATTTATCTTCCTAGCATAATCTTTTTGTATAATAGCTCTCTTCAATTTTGAAAATTTATTTCTCCTGAAATTCATCTATCATATATCATGTGCACACATACACATATACAGACATATATATGCATATATATATATATGTTTTCAATTATTCTTCCAAGATCCTTAAACTTTTTCATTTTTTCTAAATGATTGAACTTGGCATCAATCTTGCCCTGCATTCTGGCCTCTGATTCTTTTAGACATGCTTTTTGCTCCTCATTGATGCCAGCTCAGACACCATCATACAAGTCAAGGTTTGGTCATGTCTTGTTTCGGATTGTTTATCACATGTGATACAAAAGTGGAAAAGAGGGATCAGAAGATGCAATGGTAGAGGCAGCAGAGGGTGTTGAAGAAGAGGAGGAAAAAAGTCAGAAAAGTAAATTACATTTAAGGACATCATAATGAAACCTAACACTCTGAACTCTATACTTTTTTCATTCAACTTTATGTTTTGATTCTTTTTGAAAATTTTTGATTTTTTTTTCATTTTCCTACAGTATATTTTGATGGTCATTAGATACCTACTCTTATCCCAACTCCCCAACAACCTGCCCACATAATTTTATGTACTCCCTTATATTTATAATATGGGCTCTAGTCTGAGATTATGTTCCCAAATATCCTATTATTTTTATTTTTAATATACAGTTATTGAGTTTTTGTGTATTCCTTTCAATAGATCTTAATCAAATTTAGAACCACTTCTCTCATAATTGCCCCTCATAAGCCTCCTCCACCAGATTTCCTGCTTTCTGTCATATATGTTAAGTCCTATGGAGACAGATAGGCATTTGTTCCCAGATGTCCCTATGTGCTAGACAAAACCCAACATAGAACTAAAATATGGGCAACAGGCCCCAACTTTAGCCAAGGACCTATTGGCAACTGATTACAATGGGGTGAAAGAGAATAGATCTTCTTTAAAGGAGAGACTCTAGATAGGCTGATTGGACTCCAGTGAATGAACTTGCACCAAATTGCATATTATTTTTAAAGGACCAAAAGCATGTGTCAGAACATTCAAAGAACTTTACCATTTAAAACATTTCCATATATACATCATGGCTATACCTATTGCAGCATATTTTTAATTTTTTTCTATTTTTAACTCTGCCATCATAGTATAAGTTTTGGAAAATCCAAAATATCCTATATATTTCATTGTGAAAAACATAAGGATTTATCATAGACAATCAAAGTCTTCTTAATAGTTGAAGGAATGTAATGGGAAAATGAATAAACACCGCAGTCCATGAATTTTTGTTTATAGGACACCATGAAAACAAAGTACTAACTACAAAATTTGCATAAAGTGTATTTCAATCAATTTAAATTTTTCCTGCTTTTTCTCAAAGTTTGTATTTTCCCCAGCACATGGGTCAGAAACATGAAGCATATGTCACATAACACAAAGATTTAACTTAATTTTTGAGTAAATTATCTCATGAGTTTCTGTCAGTATCCAATAATAAACCTGAAATCATATCACAGATGGTAGTGAAGTATGTTCTCATTCATAAACTGTATTGAGGACCGAGGAATAAGCATTGAAAGTAGCTTTTCATATGCAAAACATGAAAATTTTAATATTCAATAATTAGATAGCATGTTGATCAGATCAGGCAAATTTATATATCCATGTTAAATGCATTACTAATCTCAATCCTTAATATCTTGACTCATATATTTTCCTATCAGAAAGACATGAATGCTTATTTTATTTTGATCAAATTTTAGGCTAGAAATTCTTGCATTCAGTCATGATGCTAAAAATAGATATTGGAATGATCTAACAATATCACAGAACACAACATCTCTGTGTCAGTTCTTTCATCTATACATTAAGATAATTCTATCAGCTAACAGTTTTATATACTATTACAATTAAATTCTTTAATTTCTGTGTAGACTTATTTTTTCCTGTGTCATCATTTATTCAAAGGCCACTGGCACTCAGATTATTCAAATTATGAAATAGTTTACTTGATGGAATGTATATGGAACAAAGATGTGATTATTCCAGAAAATACTTTGTGAAATTATGGCAATTATGTAATAAATAGCAAATAGTTTAAATCTGCTATCCTGTTTTTTGAGATAACATATGATGCTATAAATACTACATGCAGTTATATATCACAAAATTTACCTAAAACAAATAATTATCATACAAATCTGGAAATTTTCATATTTATAGCTATAAAAATTTAATGTATGGACCATTCACTTTTATGAGCATAGAAATTCTTTAATCCATGTAATTCAGAATATGTTACAACATTTTATAAGTAAGCATATGAATCAATGATTAGGAAAATTATCTAGCCGTTAATTAGGGAAAATTATTTGTGAATTTATGACCTATTTTCATTTTAATATGGTGCAGAATACTTTTTAAATATATGTGCTTTCAATCTCAAATTACAGTTTTCTACAAGATTACGTTCATTTAATTTTACTTTTATGAGTGACTCTAAATGAGATGTTATTTTCCAGTGTGAGGTTTTATGGCATAATTCTACACATATATTCAATAATACTTCATATGACCTTGATCATAGAATCATTAACTTTGTTTTATGTACATTTTTTCCTTTCTATTTCTGAATTCCTGGAGATCTCAGACCGAATTATCTAAAACAAATCCCAACACTACCATTCCTGAATTATTTTAGTGACTATATGACATATTTTATTTGAATTCATTCCAAAGTGAATTGATTTTGGTATGTGAATTCATGTGAAGGCCACAGTCTCACAGAGACTGCACATTTTATAGGAAAACATACATAAGTAAATATTTAAAGGTCGATGGTTTTTGTTCATATCTTGATCATATCAGAAAAATGAGAAAAAAAAAAACCAAGGTCATATGAATTTTCAAATACTCTGAACAAAGCAAGATTCAACATTGACACTCATGAACAAGACTTTCCACTAGTTTGCCTCACCCCTATGTTGAATAAACTGTCTTATAAAGATGGCAAAACCACTGAGCCACTCCTCCCAATGCTAATGAATTACTTTGTTTCATTTACAATTAATAACAGTGAGGTACAACATTCAATGGATGTAATAATTATAACAGAGACATTAACTCCTTTAAAATATAAAGTACAGAACACACAAAAATAAAGTAGTAGTTGAAGGTAGTATTAGATTCACAAGTTTTGAGATTGGGCACAGGCCTAGTGTTCGGTTTCACTCATACTTCCTGTTTGGTGTTCCGAAACAAATGTAACACTTTCAGATATTCTGAGATTCTTCTCAAGTAATATGTTTTATATCAATTAAAATATTTTATTTTTAATTTTTATTATATGTGTATGTATGTATTGCCTTATGTAAGTCCACCCATGTCATGCAATGCCCTTGGAGGTCAGAAGAAGGCACTGAATCCCCTGGAACTGGAAATAGCCACCATGTGGGTGCTGGGCATTGAACCCGGGTCCTCTGCAAGAGCAGCCAGTGCTCTTAACAACTGAGTCATCTCTCCATTCCTTATCTTCTTTCTGAAATAAAAGAGCAAATATTTGATTTTATTTCTGAGCATCAGTGAGATTTCTTCTTCATTTTAAAATTATTTGGTTGTATTTGAGTCACATTCTAGGAACTTACAAAAGGTAGGCAAATGTTCTACCAACGAGCTGTGTACTCTAGTCTAAAATCTCTCAGATTTCATTAAAAATAATTTAACTATTCATCTATGATATTTGAAAAATTATAATGTGTTTGTTAATAGCATTTATTAGTGAATGTGTTCTCAAAATATTTTTGCATACAGTAAAGAACATGACACAGAGGTGTCACATGTCAGAGATTTATCTTTATAAAGTAAAATTACCAGGTAATAAGGTACTAAAATGACTCAGAGAAAAAAAAAAGAGATGTATTTACCTAACCATTAAAAGAAAAATAAATGCTGAAATAAAATTTAGTTATTCAGCTTCCCAGAGGACACCCTTTGATTTTCTCCTTTAAAATTTTCAAAATAATTTTGAATTTATATCTTTTTCCTTCCTCTCTCCCTCCATCTCTCTTTCCCTCTGTTTCTTTTTCTCTTTTTTTTTTCTTTTTCTTTTTTCAGGAGAACAAGGTATCCTGTAGCTGGCAACTGGCATGGGAATCTATGTAGTCCTCACTGGTCTCAGTCTCACGGAGATCCCCCTGCCTATTTCTCGAGTCCTGGGATTAAAGTTATGTGCCACCAAGTCCACTTAGAATTTGAAGCTTACTAAGAATGACTTCAAAATATAAGCAATAACGTTTTCTGCATATTTTTATATTATAAATAATTCATCTTAATAATTTATTCTATGCTTACAGTTGTAGTTAGGGTATTTGCAAAATTTCTTGCCTTCTAAGATTTAATCAGAAATGGCTCATGCTTATATTTTGTTTATTTAAAAAATCCCTCAAATTTTCACCAGAACATGATTCATTCGGGAGTGGTGTTGTCTAAATGCTTACTTTTATGACTCTGTTGATTGACTCCTGTCAGTATGTATTCCCAACGATGAGATATTCACGCTAAGTTATACATCCACTATTTCAAATTTCAAATGAACAAGGCACACACAGATAGGAAGTGTTTTTAGTTGAAAACTTGGGAGTTTAAAATTCCATTGAAAAATGGGAAGTAGCAAAGCATTGGAAAGGATTTCTTTAACTGCTTTTTTTTTTTTTTTCTTCAGTTTTGGTCTCCCTAGACCTCTAATAATCACACTGTTCATTTGTTCCCACAGTGTGCTTCTGCCCATGGAGCTGCTTCCTGCTCTAATCTTAGGTCTCCCTCACCTCTAATCTTCATGTTCTTGTTCTCATCTCTTTCCCATTTTTGATTCAAAGTTTTACTCTGTATTATAGGGAAGAATTGATTTCATTATGTAACCACTGGTGGGCCTCAAAGCCACTTCAATATTCGGGTCTCAGTCTCTCCAGTTTTGCGATGTAGGCACGACTCCCGATGTCAGGACATAATTTTCATAGATGTGATTTGGAGTTGATATTAGTGATCAAACCCAGGACCTTGTTCATACTAAGCAAGTGCTTTACCACTGACCTATGTCTGCAGATGACTACATTTATTTAAATTTTAAGTATAAAGACTGTTATTCTCTCTTCTATAGGCCAAAAATTTTTATCAAACAGTTAAAAGGGAAAATGACTCAGGATGCATGTTTCCTCGAAAAGAAGTAGTCACTAAAGCTGAAAAATGATGTAAACACTCAAATGTAAAATTCAGCTACAATGATGTTTATAAAAGAGCCCATGTTAATTTGGAGTATTGAAAATATTAATTAAGTGCCAACAGTTTTTCGATCTAGTGAACTGTGTTAAATAATCTGTTCTGGTTTAAGTTTTCTTTGGAATGAGATTTTAAAGTGAGTTATTCTTTCCTTTTACCTAGTATTTTATTTAATGTTTTTATATGCACATAATGATTTGGATTCGATCCATTCCCCAATTCCCTCAAATCTCTTTCTTACCCTACTGCATCCTCATTTTTTGCATGCTTTCATCCACCACATCTGGCTCTTACAATTTTTCTGCCCTAGTTTGTTTCTGTTTCCTGCTGTTGTGAGTAGACTGTCAATGAGCATGAAAGAAGAGTTTTCTCTTTAGTGGGAATCCTTTTGGTGTTTGCCTAAGACTATGTATAGCTGAATCATGTGGTCAATGATTTTTTAGCTTTTTAAGGAAATTCCAAAATATTTTCCTTGTGGCTGCACCAAACTCTCATCAGCAGTGAAGTCACTAAGTAGTTGCTAAGAGCATTACCACCTATATGGTGGCAAATAACCCCTCCTAACTCCAGCTCCAGGGGAATGGAATGCTTCTTATAACAACCTCCATGGGCACTGCACAACATGGGTGCACTTACATCCATGCAGGCAATACACTCACACAAATAAAATAAAAATAATGAAAAAGAATTTTTTTAAAAAATCATACACTTCCTCACCCAGCAGCAGTCTCAAATAGTTCTCAGTCTAGTGTGCCCACCGCCTATGTCTCTTCTCCACCTTGTGAAATTGAGTTGACATGTGTCCTGTGTTCAGGGACCATTGTGAAACAGGAGGTGGAAAGATTGTAAGAGCCAGGGCTGGTTCATATGTACAGGGAAGCAAAGACTTACAGGCCACTGGAAGCTTGCACATGTGAACTTGTGGTAATGCTGGCACTTCTGCATGTGAAATTAATTAGGTGGCTGAGTTTTTCTTTTTGACTTTTGTATTTCTTCTGTTTTTAAAATTAAAGTTCCTGTTTTCTTTTAGTGGTAGATTTTAGAGTGTTCACTGGAGGACTAAGTCATATTAGGGCTGAAGTGTCTGTTATCTCTGTGGAACAGGTATTTGGCACCTGAAGTTGTTCCTCTGAGGGTCAGAAATTTTATACCAGCCAAGGGTGCCTAGTCGGGTATATTCAGCTTTCACTGTGACTGGCAGATTTATCCACAACCTTTGGGTTAGGACTCCAAAGCTGCTGGGAAATGTGGAATTTCCCATCGTCCTATGGGACTAATTGGAATTAAAAATCTAGTCATCCAGGGCTGTAGAGATGGCTCAATGGTTAAGAGCATTGAGACAGGTATGAGTCCCAGCACTCAGATGGTGACTAATACCAGTCTGTAACTCCAGTTCCAGTAGATCTGACACAATCTTCTGACCTCTGTGGGAATTTCACTACATGAATGCACTTACATACGTGTAGACAATACACTCACTCACATAAAATAAATATATGAATAGTAATAGATAATAGAATGAAAGAAAAAATTGCTTAAAAGATAGACATGAAAGAGAAGATCTTAATATTATGGAAGTATGTGGCAGGAATAATATGGACATGTTGTTTATAGAAATTAAGTTTTTAGTTATTGATTAAAAATTGAAGATCATCACAAAGGAAATTAACATTCAACCCTTACTCGGATTTGAATTCTGACTTCTTTCATTGTTCTTCCTATTATTTTTAGTAGTTTATGTCAAAATACATAAAGGGAAAAATAAAAAAGATGAATATCTAAAATATGTATTATTAGGTGATGGAGAGATGGCTCAGTAGTTAAACAGAACTGGCTGTTCTTGTAAAGGACCTGGGTTCGTTCCTAGTATCCACATGGTGGCTAACACCATCTTTTAATCCAGATTGAGAGGATCTGACACAGTCTTCTGACCTCTGCAGGTACTGAATGGTTGTGGTACAATTACATATATGTAGGCAAAACACTCATACACATAAAATAAAAAAGAATAAATTTTAAAACATATATAATTAAACTAAAGTTCCTGGGTAAAATATATTCACTTTGTGACCAAACACTGTTAATATGACAGCAATGTATACTTATTTTTGCCCCATGCTTGTTTTAATTAAGAGTATAAGAATATTTTCATGGGGCTGACTCAGTAGTTAAGAGCACTGGCTGCTCTTGCAGAGGACCTAGGTTTGACTCCCAGCATCCTTGTGCGGCTAACAACAGTCTGTAACTCCACTTTCAGAGGATCTGACACCCTCTTCTGATCTCTTTGGACATTGCACAACATGGGTGCACCTAAATACATTCAGGCAATATGTGCAAGCACATTAAAAATAATAAATAAGAAATTAAAAATAAGATAAAATATTTTCATATTACTTTCCTGTTTGGAATTTTATCTCAATTGAAAGTTTCTGTATTTGGCTGCTGAGACATTATATGTAGAACTGTATTATTCCTTTATACCTAATTTATGATGTTAATGTTTGAAGGAAAGAAAGAAAGAAGGAAATAAGGAAAGGAGGAAAGAAGGAAAGAGGGAAGAAAAGAAGGTAGGGAGGGAGGCAGGGGAGAGAGAGAGAGAGAGAGAGAGAGAGAGAGAGAGAGAGAGAAAGGAACTTTCTATAATCTACTCACTAGGAAGCAGTATTATTAGATCATTAACACAGTTTTTCTCACAGATCTAAATGAGCTGCACATTTATGAAAAATAAAGCTTGTGTCTTCTCTAGCTGAAGATTTGATCTCAATGGTGTGAGACGAATGCTCTTTATATTTATGGCTCTCTATTCTCCTGTCATGTGGTGAGAGAGAGAGAGAGAGAGAGAGAGAGAGAGAGAGAGAGAAAGGAACTTTCCCTAATCTACTCCCTAGGAAGCAGTATCATTAGATCATTATCACAGTTCTTTTCACTGACTTAAATGAGCTGAACCTTTTTGAACAATAAAGCTTGTGTTCCTTAATAGGGCATGACTAGGAAGCTTCAGCCACCATTGTTGCCTTTGCAGTGAGATATATTCATTGTGATCTTTCATGTCATTATCAGATACTTGGAGCCTCTCTTGCTGAAGTCTGGAAGAGCCAGTTGAAACTAATTTGCCATATCAGTTTTATGAACTTAGCCACCTGATAAAATATAATATACCACAATAGAAAGCCCCGAGTTTGATCCATTCTTACTGTTTGAATAGGTACAATATGTGAATTACTCCATTGTTGAATTTCCTTTTAAAGAAAAATTGATAATAATATTCAAAAGTTGGACATGGGCTGTGGCATGAAGTTTAATTGCTCAATGTTATAGAATAAGCTGTGGTTGACCAAAGTATTTGGTTTGAGTTTTGTCTTCCTGTTGCAAATATAGTAACAGCAATTGTCAGTCCATATGAGGGATTCTACGTTTTATTTTACTTTTTAGTACATCTTTACTTGCCTGACCAGTTTAGACAAAACACTGATATTTTCCCATTGCCTCTATGAATAAAATATAAAGAAGAAGAGCATAGAAGAAATGAATAGTGAACACATTTTAGCAACACTTGACACAAAAATGGACACTGATCCTAAAGTGCATGGTAATACTGGTAAGCACAGTGATACCACTCCTTTCCTACTGAGTAACATGCTGGAATTCCTTATGACTTGACTACATTTTTGCAAAACTTTCTTTTATTTTTAACATGATGTCTGTATGATTGTAAAACAAACATTATTATAAACAATTTGTGGTAAACCAGGGCTGAGATTGAATGTGAATTTACAGTGGTACATGATAATCTACAGAATGGAATAATCAGATGCCTGTCAAATCCTAAATAAAACTGAGAAACAATATATGTGGAAAAAAAATCTGAGTTTCTACATTTAAGTAAGTTCCATAGATCAGGAATCCCTTGGAAAAAATAAAAACTTCTCTTTTCACTGTGTGGATTGTTTTTTTAACTTAAGCACTTAAAACTAAGGTTCTGGGTTCTACAACTGGTCACAAACAGAGAATATATGTCTGAGAGATGCCTATCCCTAAGTGACACATCTACAGTAGAACCCCTATACCTAAGGCTCATGGAACACAGCAGAATGTGGAACAGAGAGAATACTAATACATTGCTCACCTCTCAACAGGGAAGATTCCTCATACAACAGCATGTGATGCACACAGAAAGCCACAACTGTCCAAGGTTTTAAGAATAAGATAGTACAGTAGTGTGTGTCCATGGATTGAACCCCTATATTAAACATCACCCACCATGTCTCAGGGACCATTGTAGAAGAGGGAGCAGAAAGATTGTAAGAGCCAGGGTTGGTACATGAACATCAGTAAACAGAAGCTTTCAAGCCTTTGAGAACTTGCTTATATGAACTTGCAGCAACGGTGGCAGGATGCACAAGACCCATGCCAACTTAATCAAATAAAAACCCAGCATAGAACTGGGGAAATGGACAGGAGTCCCCAACTCTAGCTAAAGAACTATTGACAACTGATTAATATGGGGTGAAGGAGAATAGTTTTTCTTTAAGGGGTGACTCTTGATAGGCTGACTAAACTGCAGTGGATGAACTTGCACTGAGGGCCATCTGGGTACAAATGCTAACTGGATAAGACAACATATATGGCAGAGTGCAATAATCCTATGGGAGTGAAGCTATGGGGGGTATGAATAGGGGAGAAGGTCTAAATCATATTAAGATCTAGTATATGAAATGCACAAAATCTCAATATAATATATAATATACATATTACACACACACACACACACACACACACACACACATATACACACACAAAGGCTCTGAATGTGCCAGTGGGGCCAATAAGATTTTAGTGGTATTTATGTTGGACCCAATCCTGTGTTCTTCCTTACCAAATGTCCTCTTCTTAGGTCTTTCTAAAGAGTGAAAAGGCAATGTGACATAAAAGATCCTCTTGGGAAAGGGGCCCAAGCAGCTTTCAAATATACCTCATGTACTTTTATTCAAATCACCCCAAACATACACTCTCTGGAAACATTTGAAAAGTTCAGTGTTCCCCTGGATTAATAGAATTTCTACATTGATAGGGAGAGAAGCAGGGAAACATCCTCACCAAGCTCTTAAGCAGATAGTTTTCTTTTTATCTTTGTGAACATGACAATTTAGATGATCTTTAACATATTTGGATAATATGTACAATTTTATGTGTAATGTGAGTCTGGGTAAAGTTTGTGTTTTTAAATAATCATTTGTATTCATTTTAATAAAACAGTGTACTAAAGTAGATGAACCTCATATATCCTAGAAAACTCATGTCCCTTTTATTTATATAGTTTTCTAGCCCAGACCTTAGTATCATAATAACTCAAAGCTATATTGTTTAAAGTCCATTCCTACTTTTTGATGCTTTAGATATCACATATTGTCTAAAGATTTCATTTTAAGTTGTGATTTGGGGTCCTTATGAATAAGCATAGCGTATTACAAGTACAGATTTACAAGATAATGGGTAATGCTTAGCTATCTGAAGTCAAAATCTGATACTTTGAGCATTGTAATTACCTCACTTTAGCTCAGCACAGCTTCAGTTATTTGTTCCCTTCCTTACGTGTGATGTCTATATATATTACCATCACAAGTTTTAGGGGATTTTTAATTTTTCCTTAAACTATGTCACAGGCTATATAAGATTGTTTATAGCAGATGGGAAGGGAAAATTCGGGTTTAATTTGACACTCATGTCATCAGACTTATGGTGGTTACACTACCAGGTTTGTAAATAATCTGCTTTCATTTTGGGAGTACTAACAGGGACATTTTGTAAATGTAAAGATTTTATTTGTTTTTATTTTATGCATATGGGTATTTTCCTTCATGCATACATACAAACATGTATATATGTATGTATACATGTACATCATATGCATGCCTGGTACTCAAGGAGGCCAGAAGGGTGCGTGGAATTCACTGAAACTGAAATTTCAGGTAGTTATGAGCTGCTAAGTGAGTGGTGTCGACTGAACCTTGTCCTCAGCAAAATAAAGGAAGTGTTCTAAACCACTGCGCCATTGCTCCAGCCCCTATTTTGTAAATCTATATAAATTTATGATGATAGGCTATTGCATAAAATTCTCTTTCTAGCCTTCTTTTATTTACTTAAAAGTAAGCATATCACATTATCAAATTACACTTACATATTTTTCTAGAAAACACAGAAAGAGAATTTTATTAATGACTACTAAATAGTTTATAGGAAAAAATTCAGAGAATTGTGATCGCTCAAGACACAAGAACCTTACGTGTTCATAGTTGTGCTCAAGATACCAGTGAAGAGGAGCTGTACGATACCTGTTGATGAAAATAATAATGGATTGAGTAACTGTTATCATAGGCACAATAAGGACCTCATTTGTAAATTATTTTTCCATACTCTAAAGTATTGTTAAAATGATAAATGTTTTCTAATAGAGCAAGGATAAGTTTCATAGAGCCAGAAGGTGCTATCAAAGTTTTTTGGGGGAAAAGCATCAATAATGTTACTCAGTTATGGAAACTGCATGCTATACAACTTAGTTGTCAGTAAAGATATATAGCACTGACATGACTGTTTTGGAGGGACACTGCCTTCTGATGGAATTTGAGACCCACCCTGAAGGTGGAAATTCATAAATATTATAAACCTGGTCAAAAGCCATTGACAGGGGAGGTCACAGGACCTAGACGGAAAGGTAGAACTGTTATATTGCTAAATGGACATACTGTTACCGGGCCCACCCACGTCACTCAACAGTGAAAATAAATGCCCCACAGACAGGTCCACGGGCCAGTCCAATGGATGCAATTCTCCACTTGAGGCTCCCTTAATCCAGGTGTGTCAAGTTGACAGCTAAAGCTATTCAGCAAATGTAGTTTGATGGAATTCTGATCTCTTTCTCTATCTGCACCTCCCCCACACTGACAATCAATTTCATGTAATCATATATATGTGATATATATATTAATTTAATGTAATCATATACATGTATATATATATACATATATATGTATATATATATATATATGTATCAGACTCTATAGTTTCTTTCCTGCGTCTCAGCAGCCACCAATTTTCAAAAGTTCTTTAGTCTGGGTTGGGTATTCTTATCCACCTCTGCATGTCAAGGCTGGGATTTTGTCTGGTTTGAACTGGCATAGGACTTGTGCGTGCTATGAGTTCCTATGCAGTTAAGTCACCAACTGTCTGGAAGACCCTGTTTGCTTGTAATCATCCACCCCTCTGGCTCTTCCAATCTTTCCACCTTCCTTTCCACAATGATCCCTGAGTCCTAGGAGGCTGAGAGGATCACTGTATCAGTATCATAGGAACATACCACAGCTCCATGTTATAGGAGGGGACCACAGGTCCCGGTTCACGGAGGGAGGGAGTCACCGCAGTTCCAAATTACAAGAGGGGACCACAGCTACAGGTTCACAAGAAGGGTTCACAGTTACTGCTCATGGGAGAGGATCATAGCTTTCGTTCACAGGAGGAAACACAGCTCCAGGATTAAAGAGGGAACCACAACTCTGGCTTAGGAGAGAATCACAGCTTCAGCTGGCAGAAAAGACCACAGCTAAAGTTCAAGTATACAAGAGGGGACCACAGCTCCAGGTTCATAAGAGAGGATCATACTTCCATCCACATGGAAAGGACCATAGGACGAACTCATGGGAAGAAACCACAGCTCCATCTTACAGGAGGGAACCTCAGCTCCAGGTTCATAGGTGGGGACCACAGTTCCAGTCTCATGGGAGGAAACACTTCTCCAGGCTCATGAGAGACAACTATAACTCCAGGTTGAGAGATAAAACCAAAGGTCCACCTAATTGGAGGGGACCAATTACAGGTTCATGGGAGATGATCTCAGTTTCAGGCTCACAGAAGGGGTGATAATTTTAATTTTGCTAGTTGCTCCTATTTTTCTCTCTTCATTGCTCTGTCCACATGGTTATATTTTTGTATCAGAAATAATATTGTGGTTTTGTGTAAAGTTAGTTACATGCTGACTTGAATTTCTCAATATATGGATATCAATATTAGAGAAAAACACTATTTTTGCTCAAGAAGACAGATGAAGCAAAGTTTTCTTTTTCATAGGCAAGGATCAGGTGAAAAATAAGTGCAACATTCCAAAATGTTGGCGGTTTTGGTGGTGCTGTTTTCACATCTTCCTCCATGGTCAGGAGAGACAATAGACTGGAGACATCTTACTGGACTCTTGTTTTAAGTACTGTGATTGAAACATGAATATCATTTCCTACTTGAAACTCGTTGCCTTCACCATTCCTCAGACTGGGACCTTGGGGAGGTATGGGCCTGTGTAAGAGGGAAGAAAATTCTCTTAGCCATTCTCACTGTCCTCTTCATCTTTCACCACCTTGAGCCATTTATCCCATATCCTGTTGTGCTGCACTAAAAGCCACTGCCACCTCTAGTGCTTCTGTGGTCCCGCAGCCACACCACCACCATTTTAACCTACGGTTATTTTCATTCTTACTTCGCAAGTCCTGAGTTCAGAATTTTGAGAGCAATATAAACGCACATATTGTCAGGAAAATATTTGTCCTGTCTGATAAGGTAACTTACACTGTCCAACACAGTCAGTACCACAAGATCCTGTGCACCATGGGCCTTGAGGCTGGCTTCCTAGGATGTGGCTTACTCTGCCAACTTGATCTGCTCCACCATGCTGCTGTTTTTTGCGACAAGAACTTTTTATGTACTAGCTGAATCATTGTTTCTCCAAAAGTTATGTAGAAATTTTGGAATGTTGGACTTATTTTTCACCTGAATCTAGCTATAAGCAACAAGTTCTAGAATCTAAGAAATTGCCAGTTTAGAATTTTCCACAGAAAATCATAATTATTAGATCCCCACATATTACTTAGGAAGGATGAATGGAATTGCAGAGGAGAAAAGATACTGCACCTGTGCACTGTATCACCTGTGATTTAGAAGCTTCATTCCCTCAAGTAACTGATTTTGATGAAAACCATATTTGGGGATTGGGAGGGGTTCTAATGTGTGTTTTTTACGAATGATTTTATTGACAGGTTCATACATGTATATTATGCTTGAATTATCCACTCTCAATGCCCAGATATAGTTAAGTATAAGAAAATACAATTCGTACAGTAACTCACGTGATCTTACCTAGAAAAATTCATATTACTATGAATATATTATATA
>NW_008356676.1:7324680-7324842 GCF_000622305.1 Nannospalax galili
GAAGTCTGACCTTCAACTTTGATTCAATTAGATCTAGTAATATTCATCATTCAGAAATTATGTATTTTGTTGTTGTGTCATTGCTTATCTAGTGTTAAAAAGCAATTATTGTTTTCATCAGCTTTGATATATAACTTCATTTTTAAAATGCCTTTCAGATCC
>NW_008356676.1:7325071-7327965 GCF_000622305.1 Nannospalax galili
AATTTTTACATTCTTAAATCACCTATATTTTCAAAATATTTATTAAAAAAAGATTGGTTTAATATGGTTTTATATACTTACATTACATTTAACTAAATATTTTTAACATTTCATAAAATATATTTTGATAATATTCACCCTTTTCACCAAAACCTTCCAGTTCCCCCCACTTCCTAACCTATCTAACTTTCTATCCTCATTTAAAAAATCCCATCAAGTCCATTTTGTGCTTCTCATATACTCTTAGATGTTTGTCTATCCCCTAGAGCTTGACAACCTACTTGGTGTCTTACTGTTAAAATAAACTGCTGCTTCTCCCAGAAACTATCGCTTACCAGTAGCTCCTCAGCTAAGGGTAGGACTTGTGTCCATCTCCCCTCTTTCTCTTGGGATTTTGTGTGGCAGGATCTGGAGCAGGTCTTGTGTATACTGTTAAAATAGTTGTAAGTCATATCTACAACTGCTATATCATAACCAGAAAACACTATTTTGTGTAGTTAACCACCACTTTTGGCTCTTATAGTCTTTATGCTCCTCTTCTGAAGTTTTTACTGAGCCCTGAGAGGAGGTGTTGTGATATAGATGTCCTATTTAGGGCTGAGCACTCCATAATCACTTATTCTCTACACCTTGAACAGTTGTAGGTGTCTGTGATAATTGCTAATCAACTGCAGAGAAAAGCTTCTTTTATGAGTGTTGAGAGATACACTAATCTATGAGTAGAATGAAAAGTCATTAAGGAGTTGACTTAACACTATGCCAGTTTGGCTGAAAAATTATTAGCGGTTCTCACTATGGCTTATGACTTGTCTAACCACAAGATCTTGGCCACAATAAAGGTGTCAGGTATGGATTATATTGTGGTTGTATATTGATATTGATATTCTGATTGGAAATTTAAAGTTCAACTCTTAAAGCCCAGAAAGTCATTATTTCTATGATGTAGTTGCAATAATTATAGTTTTGACAATATAGGGTAAATGCTTAAACTTGGAGCAGGTGCTTGTTTTCTTACATTCTTATATCTTATATTCAAATATTTAGATAATAATGATCATGTGCATGAGTAATTAAAATTATGTCAGTGTATGTTGATGATAAAAATAATAATTCTATTTTTACTTCCCCTTATTTCACTATTTTTCTACCCATATTACATTTCTCTTACTTATAACCTTCAGGTAGGGTAAGAAGTTTTTCATTTTGTAGAGAATTTATTTCAAGTCTACTAATTAATTATGCTCCTCAAATTTACAAAATACCTGCAGTTTTTAGGTGAATGAATGCATGAAGTCTTAAATTAAATGGCAGAAGAGAATGTATGCCCTCTGCATATGTGAGACTCAAAGTTGAATAACCATTGCACCTACCTTAACCCTATAATCTGAGGAAGGGCTTTATATAATAAAAAAAGATGTTTTTCTTATAGCCTGGTGGGTATGGCCTTCCATGAAATTTCTGTCACCCACCTCTCTAATGTATACTTCCTTATAAAATCAGGCTTTTCATAAAATGAACATAGCTTATAAACTAACTTCACATATACTTCTATATATTATAAACTGTTACAATTTTTAAAAATATATTTTTTTTTGGTCTTTTTGAGACAGGGTCTCCTCATAGTGCCAAATGTCCTGGAACTCAGTATGTAGACCAGGCTGGCCTTGAACTCACAGAGATCCGTCTGCCTCTGCCTCCCCAGTTCTGGGTCTAAAGGCATGCGCCACCACGCCAGGCACTTAAAAATATTTTTATTTTATGCATTTGAATTTTGTTTACATGTATGTAAGTAGGCTATATGCGTGCACTGCCCTCAGAAGATAGAAGAGGGCATTTGATCCTCTGGAGTTAGAATTATGAACAGTTGTAAGCTGCCATGGGTTCTCAGAGCTTAGTCCAGGTCTTCTGCAAGAGCAACCAGTGCTCTTAACCACTGAGTCATCTCTCTATCACTAATATAATTGATTTAAAAAGTGCATATGTTTATAGAACTGACAGGCTTCACAGTATGATATGTAAGGTTCAGAATAAAGAGGATAACTACAAAATAATGGTCCCAATTGTTTCCATATTTTATCCAACTGGTGGTGCTTGTACTCCTCTACACAGAAACATTAGAAAATACATGCATTACTAATTGGGTCAATGCATTCCAATAGTGACTGTTAGGTTTGTTTGCAAAGATACCTATTTTTTCTGAACTCTTAACTCTGTGGTATTTCAGACATAATTGTGCCTGTACCAAGAGGTGATCCATGTAGCATAAAATTATATTTGTATAAATGTCCCATCTTTAAAACAAGAATCTGTGCCTAGTGAATAAAATGGCACACAAAGAACGTGTGGACAATATTCACACAACTTTAAAAATCTTCTTATCCTTTGCAAGTACTTTAGGCTCTTTTATGTGGGTCAGTTTTAATTACTAGGTCAAGGGAATGCACTTATTTTCATAGCACCAGGCTTTCTTGATACACTGGGCTGTTTTTGGTCACTGGAGATAAGATTTCCTATCTCCAACATCATTACTTATTCCATTTTCAATAACCCTTTTATTGGTACTTTAAAACATCTCTAAATACACAATGCAAACCAACAAAAATCCACAAGAGAAGCCCTGTGAGAAATGCAGCTAATTAATTCCCTCAGTCTCAATTTCTGCATATGTAAAATGGGAATAAGCCTTCTGCATATCGCAGCTGGCATTGTTAGGAGGCTATCTTAATGATGCCATAATTTGATAAGTTATATTATACTATTGCTCATTATTATGCTAATATCACAATTAAATTTATTTTTTCTTTCTCGTACATAAATGCCCAATATCTACTTAATTCTCACACTTCTTTCTTTTATATTTTTTGGGAACATCATACATGATGATAATCTTTGCA
>NW_008356676.1:7328881-7332073 GCF_000622305.1 Nannospalax galili
TGATGATAATCTTTGCACCATTCATTTCTCCTAGTCCCCTCCAACTTGCCACATTTATCTTCTACTCCCTCTCAATTTCCTGTTCCCCTTCTTGATTGTTATTATTACATATATATGCATAAACTTATGAATATATATTTATATCATATGTATAATATATTGAGTCCATATAGTGGTGTTTGTATGTACCTGTGTTTAGGGCTGCTCACTTTCAGATAGATAACCTTAGAATCTTTGGATAAAACTGCTTCTTCCTTGCTCAGCACCCATTGATTGCAGCTCTTCATTTCAAGGTGGGACCTCTTGAAGCTTTCCACATCCACCTTGAGATTTCAACTGGATTTCTTATTATATACAGATCTACCATACTGTGCAGATTTTGTTAGTGTGGCTTCCCTAGAATGAGTAGGATTCATCAATTAGCAGCAAGTGACTTGTCCCTCTTTATTTACATTCTTTCCTGGAAGTGCAAAAAGGAAGGGAGGAAATAATCCTATTTTAAATTTTCTGTCTACTTAATTTAACAAGCTGTCGGTTTCTTTTTCTTTTTTGTGTTTTTATGTTTTTTGCATAATTTTCTCATTATATAACCCAATCTGGTCTCCATCTCATGCTTTTATTGCTTCAGCCTTAAACTCTCAAGTATTGTGAATATTGCCACCATGACGATTGGACCAGCTTTTATAAATAATAATGATAACCATAATCATCATAGTAATAGTAGAGAAACAAACAAGAATTCCTGGTCACCAAGTGGTTTATGCCTGTAATCTCATCTCTCAGAAGGCTAAAACAGGAAGATTGTAACAAGTTTAGTTTGCCCCTGCTAAACACTGAATTCCAGTCCTGTCTGGGATACACTTTTGGGTAGATCCTATTTCATAATCAACCAATCAATCGATTAAAGTAAAGAAATTTTTAAAATCTTAATTTTCATTCCTAGAGATTGAGTCAGGAAGACTGTGTTAGATTATTCTTAAAAACATAATCAACAGTCTATGAGGATCTGGCCCTTTATACTTATGAAGAGCAGCCTTTATTTATCATTAGCATACCTATTCAAATTTTAAAAATAAAGTACATGCCAGTGTCTTCAGCACCATTAATGAAGTCCAGTGCCTAGCCTCACTAATCCACATGAGGGGGAAAACAAATGATGATCATTTTAAGTTCTGTACAGTTTTATTCAATGATCATTATTTAACTGAGGTTAATTTAGACTTCGTTAATATTTCACAATGTTATTTTAAGATAATTTATGTATGCAACTGTAATCCTAAACTCAAGAGGTTGAAGCATGGGATTTTAAGTTCAAAACCTGCTTGCACTACATAATAATACTGAGTTCCAAGGAAAATCATTTGACTTAATGTAATATCCACATTCCTTGCTTTCCTTCATGTCTCCTGGGTTTGTCTGTACTTTGAGCACCATTTTCCTCTCAGGGTTTTTCTCATCTTCTTCAGCATGAGAAAAAGCTCTTCATATGATTCCTTTATACATTTTTTTCTCCATTAACCTAAGGAAAACATTTTAATTTTTCAGATATAAGAAGAAAAAAGTTACCTTTAAAAACATTTATGCCACTCTCCGTAGTAAAACAACTTCTTTTATCATACAGTTAGTGTATATTGAAGATAAAAATTGAAATAATAATTAAGGAAAGTTATTTTGACTATTTTTCTCTTTTATTTGGAAAAATATGAGATTACTTATCTTATACAGATATGGAGAAATGGTTTGCATGCATATGATATGCCTTCAAACACATCATACTCCCATGAACAAAAACTCCTTAATGTAAACTTTTATTTTAAGTTCATATCTAGACATGAAAATAAAATAAAAAATAAACATTTAATAGAAGTCCCAGGAGCATAATATTTAATTTAATATAAATTAAATGCAAATTGAACACATTTTTTCTTATGATGAAATTATTAGTATTATTTTTGTCCTCATATTTTTCTTCCTACTTTGCTTTCTGTGGGTTTAAATTAATTATTAAGACTCTATACCATATTATTTCTCCTCCTCAGAACCTGAACATATTCTTATTTAGCTAGTCCACAGATTTTCATCCTTCTTGGGGCTGGAGATAGAGCTCAGTAGTTAAGATCACTGGCTGTACTTAAAGAAGACTCAGGTTTGAATCCCAGCACCCACATGGCAGCTAACAACCAACTGTAATTCCACTTCCAGGGGATCAAACGTCATCTGCTGTCCTTGGCAGGCACTGCATGGTATGGGTGTACTTACATAATAAATGAATAAATAGATGAATAAAATAAATAAATAAATAAATATAAAAACAAAGGAGAGAAAGAAGGAAAGAAAAAAAGGAAAGAAAATTAAATATTGTCAAGAGGAGAAACAAAGAAAGTATGTAATTTCAAAAATCTGTTTAGTATTGTACTCATTTAGGGAAATGGCAACACAGGAAAACTCCAACCAAATAAGGCAGTGCTGACCAAGGAATGAAAGCTGGGTATTGGTAGCAAACTGCACCCTTTGAATGAGCCTCAAAAGGCATCTGACGTTTACTGAGAATTTTACTTATGAAAGCTTTTGGTCATATCAATTGGCATACGTGTTGTTGATTATGATATTGCATAAATGCAAAAGAGTGCATTCTAAATGGATATACTTGGGTTCAAGAGCTGGCTCAGCAGATAACAGCACTGCTCCTCCTGCGGAAGACCTGCGATTAAATCCCAGCACCCACATGGTGGCCAACAATCATCCCAACTCCGGTAAGAAGGCATCCAAGCTCTCATCTGTCCTCCACGGGCACCACACTGCACAGGTGGACTTACATACATGCAGACATAACACGTATACAAATAAATGAAAATAAATTAATTAATTAAATCTAAATTGGTACACTCTTGCTAAGTTTATAAAAGTAGATCACATAACATTTGTGTGAATGTTAATTTTTAGAACTTCTTTGGTGAGCAATTTAGCATACTCTACATTTTTTTTTCAGTTTTCAGAAAATTGCATATATGTTTACTTCTAGGATGTTGTCTTCAAATGTTTAGACATCATCAAAAAATTTGGATTCTGATTACTTACTAAAAAAATTTCAGATATGAACAAGGAAGTATTACAACAGATACAAGAAGATCCAAAATATTCTAAGGGAATAATTTAAAAATCTAACATCTATTAACTTTGAAAAATTCACAA
>NW_008356676.1:7332291-7333556 GCF_000622305.1 Nannospalax galili
ACTTTCAGAAATCCAGCAAAAAGATCATTCATCATGATTAAATAGGCTTATTTCAAAGATACAGGGAGAGTACAATATATACCTCAATAAATGTAAATTCAAGAGCTAGGAAAATGGAAATAAATCATGGAGGTAAAGGGAAAGAGGGAGCCTGAGAGAGAAGGATAGTAGGACACTGATGTTACCAAGCATAAAATGGGAGTAATTAACTAGGAAAGGAATAGGGAGGGATATACAAGGAACCATGGGGGTAGCGGGGGAAAACAGCTCAAGAGAGGGGGATCAAAAGAGTCAGGTATTATCAAGGGAGAAATGGGAGTATTTTAACAGGGAAGGGAGGAAGTATGTTTAAGTACAGAGAGAAAGAGAGAGAGGCAGATAAATAGTGCTTAGGTGGTGTGAAAAACCATAGGGAAATATATTAGTTCAAAAGCACACTGAAATTTATATATATGTATACATGTATACATATGTATATATGTATCAAGAAACACAGAGCCAGACACAAGAAAGTTCCCTTAAAGTCATTTGTCACGGTAGTCCAAGATACTTCCAAATTACACAGGCTATAGACACAGTTTGGTATTATCTCCAAGAACTTGAAGGTAAGACTCTATTGCTGAAGAAAGGATATAATTGCAACACAGGACTTGGAGCAGTGGAGCTAGAACTGACCTGGAAGCCTCTTTCCTGTTGAGTAGCTCTCATAGTTTTGGAGGACGCTATAAGCTGCTAAAAGAGAAAATCAATCAATGGTCCCACCCCAGTTTTAATGCAACCTCTTCACATAGGATTGCTGCATCTCTCTCCTCTCAACAGAGAATTTTCCTTAAGCAACAAATGGTGATTAATTCAGAAATCCACAATTTGCCCATGTGCAGAGAATAAGAAGCTATAGAGTGCTTATCCCTTATTAGGACATCTATTTTAAACTTCTGCCTCTTGAGTTCAGTGATCCTTGTGGAAGAGGAATTGGAAAGATTGTAAGAGCCATAGGGGGTGGATGAACACAAGGAAACAGAATTTTCCAGACAGTTGATCAGGTACTCATATGAACTCACAGCAATGGTGACAGCATGAAAGCTAAAACCAGAGAAAATTGCAGCAGAGTAAGGTGGAAGTAAGTAAGAAATCCCAACTCAACTTAAGGAACTTTGAGCTACTGATGGCTCCTGGGATGAGAATCTTGGTGGACCCAGTGAACAGACTCACACTGAACAACATTCAGTGACAAAACTCAGACTCTATAAGCTGTTTTATATATA
>NW_008356676.1:7333658-7337900 GCF_000622305.1 Nannospalax galili
GACTTACAATAATTTTAATGCATTGGTTCCTGTAGCTCAGTTATCTTTAGATCTAAGTTTCAATGCTCAACATATACATATATGTGAATATATGTACATATATATATATGTGTGTTACACTAAAGTTAAATTCCACATTTTACAAATAAAGTACATTTAGTATGACTCCACCATCATTTTAATATAAAAAAAACAACATGGAGGGGAATTTGAGCACAAATCTTAGCCCAAGGTAAAGGACTATTGGTAGTTGACAGTTGCTGAGAAGAAGAATCCATTTCCTTTAAGGATGTAGTGCTGGTTAGGTTGACCAGGCTCTAGGAGATAAAAACACACTCAACAGCATTTTCAAAACATAAATTAGGCTAAATTGTCCTTTAAAAATAATATAGTATATGAAATAGGTGAGTATGGAGTTGGAGATGGATTTGAGACAAGATGCAGAAGGGGAGGGGCTGAATATGACTATGACTGAGATACATTTTATTAAATTCTCAAAGAATCAATAAAATTATTTAAAAAGAATCATACTATTTAGGAGGTTTCATATAATCCCTAAAATATTTTAGGGTTACCTCTTCAAAGGGTATAAAAGTATTACAATAAAAACCATTGAATTATATGGGTGTTGAAAAGTTGGTTTGCAAAGTAAATCTAGTTAAAATGCTACTTACAATATATTTTCTTGCATAATTTACATTTGCACAATAGTAATTATTTTTAATTCTTACCATTTTAATTCATTTTATTTATTGTAACTTTTGCTCTTCAGATAAGGATATGTTAGAGTAGCAAAAAGCCCCATAAAAAAGAAAGAGTACATGAAGTTTTCAGAAAAAAAGTGATGGGGAGATATGGGAGGAGTTGGAGGGTAGGGAGTGGGCATAGATTTAATCAAAACAGCTTATATCATGTATGAAAGTCTCAATCATTTAAGTTCAGAAAAAAGAAATCAGACTAAAAGTAATATGGTTAATTTTGTTTATTATTCTATTCAACTGTGATGTTAGCAACAATTTGCACAGGAACAAGCAAAGATATTTAATTGAAGAGTCTTCTTTAGCAAATAATTTCCAGTTAAAAATATGGAACATACATTTGAAACAAATGTGATGGTATAAAAGCATTACCATAAAAAACACTGAATTATATGGATGTTGATAAAGTTGGTTTGAAAAGTAATTCTAGTTAAAATGCTACTTACATTTTATTTTTCTGGATAAATTTACATTTGAACAATAGTAATTATTTTTAATTCTTATCATTTTAGTTCATTTCATTTCTTCTAATTCTTTTGGTTCCTGTATCTTTTTAAAATCAGTAGAAAGAAGATACAATGTCATGCTCCTTCCATTACCTTTTGCATTTAATTAGGCAAGATACATGCAATGATTAAAATTATGTCTGAAAGTATAAACCTTTGAGTGTACATACAATACTCTTAAGTTCAAATGAAATAACAAGTATATAGATATACTATGCTTAGCCAGCGACAATGTGGACTCAGGGTTCCAATATACTTACATCAACAATATCCTATATTTAGTATATTATATTTTAAATCTTCCTTGTCCTGTGAGTGTTTTACCTTGAAGAGTTAAAGCAAATTTGCTATGAAAAATAAATATCTTAAATATTTATTACTATAATTACATAGATATAATAAAACCCATCTTAATAGTTGCCTGTATGTTTAATTAATTTAGCGGCATTTAAGATTCAAACCATAAGGTCAACTTTACCAACTACTGATAAATAAGACTGTTGTATAAACACGAGTGGAAGCCTTATATATTAAAGTAAAAATTGAACGGAGTTGAAAAACTTTAGAGACAATAAGTTACAGATTTATGCATCACTTTATGACATCTGTATTTTTTTTCCTGTAACCTGGAAGGTGTTATTTGAGACATAAGAACATGTAAACTGTAATTTACTCCCTGACCTTTATGATTAACTTACCAATACTGAATTCTTATTATAGATTTTTTTACCCCTTTGATTAAATGAAATAAATCTTGACTTATAAAGGTTTCATGTGCCTGGCATTTTTACTTTTATTGTTCTAGAAGATTCATGAAGAATAAAATTCATGACTTATGAAAAGAGGAAATAAGTCTCATTTTACTTTAGTAATAAAACTTTTGTGAAGTAGAATTCTGTAAAAACAGCCAGTGATTGTGAAACATGAAATTTCTAAGGTGAAAGTGATCCTGCACATGCTGACAGCTACAGTCTGATTAAATGAGAAATGCTTAACATCACACTCATCATTTAAAGCATTTTAAGTTTCACATCTTCTCACTCTCTAATACTAAATGTCATGGCTTCTTCTTTTTAATCCACCTTAGCCTCCTCATAAATTCCTGCTGATGTGCTCTTAATGCATCACTTTCACACATTTCTCATCTAGAAGAAGTATCTGTCTGTAATCAGGGATTCTTAAGAGAGAAATTACCAGATTCTTCATTAGTGTGTTCGCACATCGGTGTGCTGATAGAATACTATTCTTAACGTACTCCTGGGAACAAAGTAAAAAATTAAGCTCATGACCCCTTTTAGTCATTAGTAACATGCATCCTCATTGGTATAATGAATTTGAGGACTGTTCCCGCCTCTAAAATGTAACACTGCCATGTCAAAATAACGGATTGTTGATAAAATTATAATATCAAGAATGCATTATTTCCAAGTTATTATTAGTTTTGTTGTTTTCCACCTATAGTATGTTTGGGGGTTCCACTTTTTTAAGTCCTAAGAATAACATCCCAAGGTCTCATCACACATATATACTGTATACATACCATGAGAGGGAATTTCAAAGGGCAAATTGGCCAAAATTTAACATAATTTGCTTATAAAATACATGGTGATGGATGTATAACACAATACTTCATGGAAATTTGTATAAAAGATAGGCATTTTAAAAGATGAAAGCAAAAGATTTAAAATTTATTTCAATTGTAAATATTTTATTGTTTTCTAATATGATATTTCTATTCTCAGGCAAGAATGTGGAAATACACCATTATCAAAATATCTTTTTTAGAAAATGTTTTAAAACTTGAATATATAAATATGAAAAATTAAATAATTTCGATATTGAATGTTTGGAAAGGTTGATATAGAGATAAGAATAATGAGGATAAAACAAAAGTATTAGATATAGGGAAATATTAGCAAGTATTTATGAAAGAACAAATTGATTTTATAAAACCTTGGAACGTTTGTGAAGTGTATATGTCATAAATTTAATCAAACTTTTATCAATAGTAGAAACTTTTCCTGAAAACTTTGGTACTCCTCTGTTTTATGGTTTCATCAGTTTACCTATTTAAAATATTCTCTTTTTATTTCTAATTCTGTTTTGGGGAATTATGCTCTTTGGTCATCTATTTGTGGTCACTGCAAATTTTGTTTTTAGCTTGAAGCATTACCTAAAAGTTGTCCGTTTTATCTTTATTATATGACAGTTCTTTGAAAAAACAGCAACAGGGATTCATATAATATTTAGATAAATGGTTTAAAACAATCTGAGCATTATGTAATAGGGATGTTATAATCATAGTCAAGAACTAATCATACAGTGCACACAAAGGCCTAAAGATAGCTCCAATTAATCCCCTCTATAAAAATATAGCACAAAATTCTTTTTGCATGTTTTATTTATTGTTTCAGACAAATAAGATTGAGGGAAATACCAATTTTCATGAGAACTTCCATCTTAGGTACAAAACTAATTTGTCTTTGAGCTATAAAAATGGGAAATAAAATATTTGATGCATATCTTTCTAACATTTAAACATTTGAGAAATCAGAGTAAGTTTTTAGTAAAATAAGATAGAGGAAAGCTCAGTTATCCTCTTGGAAGTTGGGACAGAAAGATTTTAAGAACCACAGTTTGTGGAGGAATGCTGTTGTAGAGTAGGGTCACTACATACAAATATCATAGAGGCTGTGGCTACATGCACAAGACTTGTCCAAAGCCAAATCAGTAAAAATTCCGACATGGGTTTGGAGGGACTTGAAAGCTCCTTGCCTAGCTGAGGAGCAAAGAGGAGATGATGGCTGCATGGACAGAAGAGCCAACATTCTTCAAGTATGTGACCTTGGCAGGCTACTCAGGCTCCAATATATGGGTGATATGGGCAGTTGTACACCTATGTATATACTGGCAGACTCAATGGACCCAGTGAGGGGAGAGAGAGAGAGAGAGAGAGAGAGAGAGAGAGAGAGAGAGAG
>NW_008356676.1:7337942-7339818 GCF_000622305.1 Nannospalax galili
AACCAGTGTGTGTGTGTATGTGTGTATGTTGGGGGGGGTTGATGGGAAGAATTGAAGAAGATAGAACATGGATTGGTGGATTTAATCAACATTTATTGTATTACATGTATGAAATTTTTCAGTAATAAATATAACAAAGAAATCTAATAACAATCATACTCAGAATTTTGTTTGTATGCTGACCAACAAGATTAACTATAATTAGTAAAGGAACTGTATTAACTACTTTTCTGCTACTGTGATAAATCACCATGACCAAGGGGACTTATAAAGGGAAAACTTTATTGAGCTTTCAGCATCTGAGAAATTAGACTCTGTAATGGCAGGGAGGCATGGTGGCAGGAGGTGGCCAGAGGAGCAGAAAGCAGATGCTATTTTAAGCAAGCCTAGGAAGCAGAGAGCTAATGGAGATCTAGGAAGGTTTAAGAACTTCCTAAGCTCACCCCCAGTGATATGCTTCCTCTAGCAGGGCCACACCTTCTAAGACCTCCTGAAACAGTGCCACCAACTGGGGACAAAATGTCTCTATACTTGGAGCCTATGGGAGGACACTCTCATTCAAAATATCACAGAAACATGGGAGAAAAGATAGTATTTTCAATTGGACATTCTTACTGTTTTCAAATATGAACATTTGAAAATTGCCTTGTTCTGACTTTTTTCTAGTTCCCTGTCTAGAACTTGTAATGCTAATTACTCTTGCCTTAACTTCTCCTTCACATCTCCTATTCATGATTCAAGGGCTTTCTTCTCCCTTTAAAGATTCTGGGAAGCCACCTTCCCTGTCTCTGAGAGTTTGTGTAGGAAATGGCACAGGCAACAGGGTTAATGTGTATATCATTGGCAACTTCCAGGGACAGGGATGGAAGAGAGTAAGGGAGTCAGAATTGTGACTCTGCCAGGGTCTAAGTGATGAGAACAGGATGTAGAAATTGCTTAGGCTGGTCAGGGTAAAAAGACCCCAAAGAAATGTAGCCAGTTTCTGGGCTAAAAGTCAAAATGTCCTTGGGCCTGTTAGCAACGTATTCTCTTCCAAAGGCCAAAAATGTCAAAAGTATTTGGGAGCTTGTACCTAATCCTTAAAAGAGTTTAGGGTTACTTAAGAGTTTAGGGGGAATGTTGGAGAGGAGGGAGTGGGCATGGATTTAATCAAAACACATTATATGCATGTATGAAATTCTCAATAAAGTTTTTGTAAAAGTTTTAAAAAAAGGCTTTCTGGAATCTTTTGACAATGTTAAACTTCAATTCAATAAAAGAAGAAAAAGTTGAAAATCAGAATGAGAACATTAAAATTGGAGCTCTGAACTATGTCCTGCCATGTACTTGTAGAAATGAGAGTTGAGGGGTACACCTTCTGTTTTATTCATTTTTATGTCTATAGCTTGTTTCAGTTTATTTGCTTCTGGATTCTCCCCACCTTCCTTCTGTATGCCTGGTTTTAGCTCTGTACTTTCACATTTACCCACTTAGTTATCCACTAGTTTGTGTTTATAAATTCTTGAGCTCTTTGGTATGTCCTGGGTTTTCGCTTTTTTAGTCTTTAATTTGTTTTAAAGTCAGGAATTTCTTGGGAAGACTTCTCTGACTTACGTTCAATAAGCCGCACAATATCTATATAGATCAACTAAAATGAGTGATGGTAGGGAATGAGATTCCTTTTAGAGTTTTATTGCTTATCATTAGCTTGTAGAATTCAGTGGCTATTAAAAGATTCCCTTGTGGGCAGACGTGGTGGCACCTGCCTGTAGTCTCAGCACTTGGGAGGCAGAGGCAGCCGGATCTCTGTGAATTCAAAGCCACCCTGGTCTACAGAGTGAGTTCCAGGACAGCTGGGGCTATAGGGAGACGTTGCTTCAAAAAGACAAAAAAAAAA
>NW_008356676.1:7340082-7342275 GCF_000622305.1 Nannospalax galili
AGTGTTTCTATTATAAGTTTTCACAGGATTTTTTTTTTACTATTCTCTAATCGTAATGGATATTTTAAATCAATGAAGTTAAAATTATAACAATGCCTTTATGTTCAAGGCAAGTAAATCAAGTCAGAAGCTACTAAATGAAAATTGTCTAAGAATTTCTTAACAAGGTAAGGTAAAGCTTAGATTTCCCTATGTGTCCATAGTTTCTTAAAGTATTGTCATGTTTCTAGGTATAATTACATATATAGTTGTATAATGGATATTTTAAATCAATGAAGTTAAAATTATAACAATGCCTTTATGTTCAAGGCAAGTAAATCAAGTCAGAAGCTACTAAATGAAAATTGTCTAAGAATTTCTTAACAAGGTAAGGTAAAGCTTAGATTTCCCTATGTGTCCATAGTTTCTTAAAGTATTGTCATGTTTCTAGGTATAATTACATATATAGTTGTATTAGCCAATGAATGTCTGAGAGTTCTTTTTGAAATGTATATGATTTGCAATTAATTTGGAGGTTATATTTTATACATTGCTCTTTAAAAATGCTAGTTTAAATATTTTATCTGTTATTATCTTTATTGTATGCATATGAGAGTGTTACCTGCATGCATGTAAGTCCCCCATATCATGCAATGCCCATGGAGGCCAGAAGAGGGTATCAAATACCCTGGAACTTGAGTTACAGATGGTTGTTAGGTTCCTGAAAACCAAATTTAGGTCATTTGCCAGAGCAGCTGGATTTCTTAAGCACTGAGCCATCTCTCCAGTCCCTAGATACTACTTTAAAATGTACATATCAAAGTAGAAATAATAGAAATAAAATTAACACAACTCATGCCAAAATTTAACAGATAGTTAAGCTAAATCATCAGACAATGAATAAATCACCAAATGCAATAAATAAAAAACTAAGTAAATACCCAGTACTCCATGAATGTTCCCATAAAATATTTGCATTTGTTTACTCAAACCTGACATCTAGTAAATATGTGCAATGCATTTGTCATAGTGTTAATGCACTTAAAGATCCATTAAATCTATCCTCAGTTAAATACATTTAGAAATGTGAACAACAGATTTTAAATTAACAGTGGACAGGGTTTGAGTTTACCATTTGTTCTTCATGCATAAAATTATTTCGTTCTTGATGCTCTCGTTCATTTTTCATTCAGTGTTTTACTAACATAGCCACATGACTGCTAACTCTTTTATCATCTTGAGAATGCCTTTTTTCCATAGCCTTTGACCCTGAATCACGTTTTACATTGCTGCACAAATATGAGTAGTATGTTAAGTATCATATATGTTCTGTGAGACATCACATTTGGTTACTGTACTTTGAGTCTCATCAGAAGCAAATTAATGTGGTTGGAAATTGGAAACACAATGGTCTGTTTCTCATGATTGTTGGAAGATACAATATCAGGGCTCTGTTTAATTTAGTCTATTAGCTGCATGATTTTTGGTGTCATATCCTCTTCTGGCTGGTCAGTATAGATCTGGAGATTGTTAGTATATGAATAACATATAGGATCCTACTTGTATTTGCAACTCCTCCTTAGTAACACACTATTTTTTTCAGTGACAATACTTTTATAGTGTCTGTGCTCTGGTTCTTGGAACTTTCTATTGTAGATTTAGTTATGGGGTGCCATGTTGTCATCATTGTTATACCTCAGGCTAAGAACATGAACAGGAGAACACCATGCTATGCTCATCTAGCTCTCCACTTCAGCCAAAGTAAATATCTACTTTTTCCAGAGTCTATGGCTTTTAGGTAGAGCTATTTGCACAGGGTTTACTTCTGTGATCTTTTGGGAACTCAGTCTGCCAGCGGCCTATGAGAACACAGTAGAAATCAAATTAGTCATATTTAACTTTCAAATTTTCACTAACAAGTGTATAATCTTTCTTCTCCTTTGGAAATGATAGATATATGCTTATAGATATGATATTTATATATATATATATGTGTGTGTGTGTGTGTATGTGTGTGTGTGTGTGTTTTAGGACAGTATAACTCACTTTCAAAAGAAAGCCCAGTAATTATTTGAAAGTATTAAATATATTACAGTTTTTGTTTTCTAAAATGAGTATCTTTTTGAATAAACTTTGGATATGAGTCAAATACATGTCTTAGAGAATTCATTTAGAACTTAAGAATATCAAGTGATAAAAAATAGAAAAACATAA
>NW_008356676.1:7342328-7346664 GCF_000622305.1 Nannospalax galili
TTTAAATATTCATGGAGAATTCAAATTTTCACCCTAAAAGTTCTATGTGTTTCAGAAAATAGCATTCTTCCTTTGTTTTCGGTCTATGCTATTTAGTATAAATCCATCTTCTTTATTTGTTAGATCTAGAGTGGCATGTGACTTAATCTATTTAATGAAAATGTAAAATGCATGTGTTGAGAAATTCTAGTATTAAATAACCACCCGTTCTTTTCTGACTGTTGTGGTAACCAAATGTATAGTGAAAGTTTGCTATGGGCATTTTTTCACTATCAGAGGTAATAATAATAAGCTTAGAATGAAGCAGGAATGTCAGACACCTGATTGGAAGAGGAAAAGCTGAATTCTAGGGGAGTTCATTCAAAACCTGAACAGAATACATGCAATGTATTAGTATCCCATACCTTGAAACTTCCCTGTGAAATATATTTCCTATATCTACCTTTGTTTCCACAGAGTTTGAGACTCTGGTTGCTTCAAATAGCATTTTGTGTTTCAGTGGACACACAAATTTACACAAGAGATGAAAGTGGCAATACTATATCTTTTTCTGTAATTTTATTAACTCAGTTGTGTTTCTGAAATATACAGTTCTCTTAAACATAGCAAGACATTCTTTTGTGTTTTTAATTCTGTTAGATTTCTGTTAAAGTGACAAAATACATGTTTAAAATACTGGAGGAAAGATTTCTTTTGGCTTTCAGAGCTTTTGATTCATCAAGGCTGGGAGGGAGTGGAGAAGCACAGCAGCCCACATGTGAACCCGAAGCAGAGAAAGAATGTTGTGCCAGCAGTCTTTGTCATTTATTCCCTTGTGGCAGAAAAGCAATTTCCTGCAAGTGTGGCACAACAATCACTAAAATGAGGCAGAATTGCCAATGTGACTTGTACAACACCCTTAGCCTTGTTCTTTCTGGAAACATCCTTAGAAACATACCAGCATGTTGTACTATTTTCCTTTGCATTTGAATGAAAATAGTTAGAATATTTAGTATAAACAGATGATGAATAAATGCTTATTGAATATAACTAAAGTGATGGATCATTGGTTAATAGCACTTACTGTTCCTCCAGAGGACACAAGTTCTGTTTCCAGCACCCATGTCCTGAGGCTCTCTACTGCCTGTAACTCCAGCTCTGAAATATTCGATACCCTGTTCTGGCTTCCACAGTTACCTGGACTCATGTGCACAAATATACACACAGACATACACACATAAAAATAATTAAAAAATAAGACATTTAAAAATGTTCATTAAATACAAATATGGCTTTGGAATATATGACTTTGCCTTAATCACTTGCAACTAATTGTAGATACCCAATCAACTTTTTCTGATAAAATGATGATGGTTATCCTGTGATATCCTATGAGATATCTCAGAAATAGAGTTACAAAGGGGTGATGAAATTCCACACCACTATTTGTTATGAAAGCACACATTTCAATGATCCAAAACATTCTCATAAATCTGTTGAATCCTCATTTATAGGCTCGACAAAAATTCTCCTCTCTCTCTCTCTCAATCTCTCTCTCTCTCTCTCTCTCTCTCTCTCTCTCTCTCTCTCTCTCTCCCTCTCTCTCCTCTCTCTCTCCTAAGAACCAAGCCCAACTACAAAGCCAACGACATGAAAAGCCTTGGATTCTTAAGAAAGTGTCTCATGTAGTTCAGGCTGAGTTGGAAGTCATTAGGCTTGTCTCTGACTCTCAGTGAAACTTTAATTTTGATTCAGAAACTAAGTTCATCAGATGCTTTTCATATAGCAGCTGTACTCTGTTGCATCTTAGGTTTTTTCATTGAATAATATTTAATAAGTACAAAGGATTGTATTGTCTCAAACTTGAATTTAGAAACTGTGGAACTATAGGGATTAGATCCTCACAATTGTTTTGGTGCCATTTTCTTTACTTAATAATGCATTATTGATTAATCATATAAGAACATCTATCTCATGGCTTTTGAGGTAGTCATTCAAAGAACAAATTATTTTTTTGTCTAGAATATTTATTTCAAAATATTAGTGAAATTGAGATGACAGTCATTTGAAAGCAAAATTCTTTTTGCAACATAGACTACAATGAAGGTTAAACGAGAATGTTCAGTTTCAGATAAGGACTAGCATTTCTGAGATATAAATTTAACATGAAAACTATCATTATTATATGAGAAATTACTTTAGAACCTGAGGAGTCACAAATATGAAGTCATGCATTACCTGTTGTTGTCAAGGTAACATGTGACTTCTAATTCTTACTAAGAGACTCCTTATAGATTATGCTGCAGATACTATACCTGCTACAACCCACAAAGAGTTAAAATATCTAATTTATGTACAGGAGGACTAATCAATATAAATAATAATTTTTTGGGATAGAACTGATTATTTGAGAACCTAGTAACACTGCTCAAATTCAATTCATGTTCAGTGGTCTTGGGTCAGTCTTCTCTTCTACAGTAAGAATAAAAAGTGAGTTGTTAGCAAGCCATAGAATAAAGTCAGAGTGGAGATGAAACAACAGTAAATACATTCTCTATAATTCTTTTGATAATTGAAAAATTCATTTCTAGAATTTAAAATTTCAATTGAAGCTTGATTTTTATTTCATTGCACTTTACGTGTTGTCTTAATTTACTTTGTGTTTCTATAACAAAATACAAACACTCAGTTATTTTATTAAGATCTTTGGCTTATTTGCTTCATAATCCTGGAAGGCTGGGAGCATGGCACTGGCATTAGCATCTGTTGAGGGCCCTATGGGATAGCATCATGTAACCAGAACTCATTGAGAGAGGTCACACAGTTGAAAATGAAACAATTTTTTGAAGGAAGATAGTTGATTATGTCAACATCACTTTTTCATTTGACTTTCACAGTAATGAAGCATGTACTTTAGTTAAGTGAGAACTTATTCCCAGAAGTACAAAGGATTACTCATTATCAACTATGCAATCACATCTCACAAGGCACTACCTCTCATATCACCACACTGGGGACAAAGGTTCCATGCGAGTTTTGGTAGAGAAAACCACAGGCAAGCTTTACCAAGTATTTAATCTCAACTCAGCTATATAATAGTTGAAAAGCGATTTTCATAAATCATTTAGAATATAGTCATTGCAGAGATGAAGCAATGGAGGGACAGAATGCTGAAAATTAATTGCAAAGGTGATCTACCTATTTAATAAGAATGAAAATTTAAAGACTGAGATTTTATAGCTCTTACTCAAATGTGCTTTCAAAATTGCAATGTTGAATTTAAGAATCTCTGATAATTGATAAAAGGCACACTTTAAAATGAAGGAGATTGGAAAAAATGTGTGCACTTCGAAAATGTGCAATTGAAAGAATAATATAAATGAATGAGCATTCCATTTTTGGTATGAGTCCATTTGCACGGTTAGTTAAAATGAACATTCATTCTCTACATACATATTTCAATATTTATACTATGTTATATTTCTGTTAGGATGTCATTTTATCCCTAAATCTGTTTTTTTTCAATAAAAAATAAATGAGAGTTATTGTTAACTTGAGAGTGGTTTATATCAATAAACTCATGCTTTCAAAGCTTATAAGGTTTATAATGTTCATATATGAAAAGTAGCACACATGCTGCAATTTGAAGACAAAACCTTATAGATATTCTATTTCAAGCTAATAAAGCAAAGATTATATAATTTACCCATGTAAGGTAAAAGAAAGAGTGGTAAATTAACTACCAAGTAACCTCTATATGCCAGGCACCTTAGTAGAGACTTTATGTCATAATCACAATTAACATGACAGTTATATGGCAGCATGTTTACCAATAATATTTGGAAAACCATGCTCATAAATAAGATTGGGGAAATCTATAATCAGTGGAAATGTACTGTTTCAAAGTAAGTATTTTAATCCTTTCATGAATAACAATACCAATTATACATAATCATTTCAACTGGGTACAAGCATCATTTAAAATATCCATCATACAACTACATTATGTTCAACAATATAGAGCTTCACATATAGATCTTAGGAAGCATGAAGGGAAAGTTTGTACAAATAACATCTGAATGACAGGTACCAAGTTTTTTCAAAACTATGAATTCCACACAGCTATTTCTAGGAGACAAATAGCAAGAGACAGTAAAATTAAAATATATATAAACAAAGTATATTCATAGTGTAGCATATAATTCTTGAAGAGAGTAAGAAAATGTTGAAAATAGCTTTTGAGAATGATTTCTGCGTCCAGATTTAGCACAATCAAATATATAATAATTAAAACTGTAAATAATGGAACAGGAATTTCCCTTTGAGTTTTTTAGTTTTATTGAATTTGGGGGGAAAT
>NW_008356676.1:7346715-7354054 GCF_000622305.1 Nannospalax galili
AGAGTCAAACCTGTATCTCCAAATGCCTTTTGGTGTAGATGCACTCACCAGAGCCTGATCAACCTATCCAGCATCACATTCTTAAAAAAGATTGACTCTTGTTTTTCTGGTAGTTATGAGTTGCCAATAGTTCTCAGCTCAGGCTGGGGCCTCCTACTCACCTCCCCACTTCTATGCTGGAATTCTATCTGGTTTGAGCTTACATGGTCCCTTAGATTTTTAAAGTTTATGTGTTTTGATAGTTAAAATCTTAGGAGACATTAATTCTAGGTCTACTCTACCTTTCAGTTTAAGAATTCATTATACAAAAATCATTAATTCTGTTATTATTAATAGAAAATAAATACTACTAAGTCATTTCTATTCTTACAGTGAGCTTGTGTGTGCCTTTTTTCCTAAATTGACTATTTTAATTAAAAATAGCTGTTTTCTTTTATCTGTTTCCATTGAAGATTAGTTTTTGCTCATTTCACTTAATTTTATCTTTTCAACAAATTTTAGATCCAGGGATCAGGAACTGACAGGATAATTAGGAAGATAATGAGATAACTTTATTACCCAAACAAGGAAATAAGCTGGTTGTGCTTTATATCCTACTTACCCTGTACAGAATTTTCTAGATCTTGCACTGTTAGTCAATATTCCATTTACTCCAAGGATAATGTGTTGTTTGCAATAACCACAAACAAGAGGAAATTCTGACATGACTAAAAATACATCTGTGAGTACACTGATGCAGAAAAATAAAAGCACAATCTCCACTTTATTCCAAATCAGTCACATCATATCAAGATCCATGTGTTAGAATGACATTGTTGCTTACTCTTGATGGAGTTCAGTCATTTTAAAGTTGAGGAAATCAAGTATTCAGTAGTGGTACCTAGAATTCTAACAGTATAAATACTACTAATGTATACATCAGTACAATAGAGAGGGAAAAGTCTCTGAAGACAATTTCCAAATGTAACTGAGGAGATTTAATTTGAGAAACATTTTTACCCTTCTTGAGCATAGATATGCCTAGATTAATCTCATATTATGTAAACATTGCAATGAAATTTAGCAATATGTAGTTTTTGTAAACACTTTGATTCTGGATGATGACAGGAGCTCAGTACATACAGAAGAATGCAAGGAATATAATATTTCAGGTGCTATTGACTGTATCACAAACAGAAGCTGATATTTTCTCAGGAGTGCTTATATTTTAGATGTGAATACCGGTATCATAATTATTGGATTGCTTGTCAGGATAGCTACAGGTGGGTCTAACTTTTCTACTCCTTTAATAAATATGGTCTAGAGTTGGTTGCTTGCTTTTAGCCAATGAATATGGTAGAAGTGCAGGATGCAACACTAAGTTAGGGCATAAAATATTTCCGTTCCCTTTTGGGGAGTGCACTCTCTTTCTTCTTGTTTTTCTCTGGGGGAAGCCAGCTCCCTTCTCCTTACAGCTCTAGGAGAATCAGCACAAACTTAATGACAGGAACCAAAACAAAACAAAACAAAACAAAACAAAACAAAAAACAAAAATCACAGTCCCAGGGAAGGGAAACCTCTATTTGAACTCTTGGTCACCATAGTCCAAATAATAAAGGCTATTGCTACTGCTCTTGATGCCCAGATCTTGAAGGTAAGGCAATGTTTTGGACACAGAATTTTGAACATTGGAGCTGGAACTCACCAAGAAGCCACCTCCATGAAGATTAGGTCTTGTAGTATCAGAAAGTACTCGGCAAACTGAAGAGGGAAAACACCAATCAATGAATCTACCCTACTGTAAAGCCTAATAAACACAACAACAAGCGGCCCAGAAAATTATTTCCATTGGTGCAATAGTGGCACTTTTATCTGGGAATTAAACAATAGCTGTGTATTTTAGATTTAAGATCCACTCAGGAGGAAATCATGCATGGTTCCATAAACATAGCCAAATACAAATGTTTGGAGAGGACCTAGACCCTAGAGATGAACCTACTTCTGTCACTTCCCTAGACCAATATTCTAAATTCTAAATATGTACTAAATATGTACTCTTTATTTTATAAATAGTACATTATATTCTATATTATATATATGTACTCTTATTTTTTAAACGTTTTTTGAATTTTTGTGTATTTTATACAAAATATATCAAACGATCTTAACCATCTTTATACCCCCATTCCCACCAGTATCCTCCCCCCCAACTGGAACCCATATACTCTGTAATTACGTTTTAAGACTCATGGTGTCAAGGACTTCTGTATTAAACTTCACCCACCCAGGGCTCAGGGACCATTGCGGAAGAGGTGGCAGAAAGCTTGTAAGAGCCAGGGAAGAGGTGTGTGACCATATGGAAACAGACTCCTACAAGCTCCTGGAACACTGATTATATGAGTCTATGACAATTATGTCAGCACACAAAAGTCCCATGCAAACTCAGGCAGACAAAAACTCACCATGGAAATGGGGAAATGAACAGCAGACCTCAGTATTAGCTGAGGAAACACTGGCAGATGATTACTGCTGGGTGAGAGAGAGATGATCTTCTTAAAACAAGAGACTCTAGAAAGACTGACTAGACATCAGTGGATGGACTTGCACTGCAGAATGTCTGGGGACACTAACTTGACACAATGAGACTTATTTATTATTTTTATTTTATGTGTATGAGTGTATTTCCTGCATGTGTTTAAATGCACTTGTGTTGTGCAGTGTTTGTGGAGGCCAGAGGGGGTGTCGGATCCCCTGGAACTGGAGTTAACGAATGGTTGTTGGCCACTTTAAGGGTGCTGGGAACCATGTAAGTGACTATGAAGTACCATGGCCTAAATGACACAATGACACCTTTACAATGCAGCCTCTACAGCTAAAATTCAGGGAACATCACAGACGAGGGGATAGAAAGATTGTAAGAGTCAGAGAGTCAAAACACTTGCTGTTAGTGCCCTCTAGACGTTAAGAAAACTTTAACAATGAGATTTCCAAAGTATGGTAGACTCACAATATCTGCATAATGACAAACCAGTTGACGTGCCAAGGTAGATGGAGCTCATTTCACTGGGTCCCACCTCAAGATGTAGAACTGCAGGTAATCAGTGGTGCTGAGGGAGGGAAAACCAAATTTCTTCAGGAGCTAGTTCCCTGAGAGTTAAACTTAAGTGGGCATCTCTAAACAGAGCATCACTATATGGACTCAGTATTATCTATATATGATGTATGTATGCATGTATGTAGCAATAATAATCAAAGAAGAGAATAAAAATTGTTAGAGAGTTGAGGGAAAATGAGAGAAGTTGGGGGATCTGGGAGGGGTAGAAATAATGTAAATACACTACTCACTTATGAAATTCTAAAAAAAAAAAGCCCTCCCCCAAAAAACAATAACAATGCTTGCAGTCAATAGTCTGCAAATGGATGAGTTACATGCATGCCTCAAGTCTGTCAACAACCACTGGAGGGACCTCAGGAAAGAATTCACCTTCAGCTGATGCTGGAGAGAATTGCCACAAAGCTAAGCTGAATGTTTTGGAACTGCTGTATTTTAAGTTACTCCTAAATTTCCTATCAGCAGAAGCAGAGGTGATGTTTATTAAGTAGCTCACTGAAGTAATTCACAATGCAGCAAGAGGTAAATAATAGAACATCCAACATATCTGAGCCAAAAAAAGCAGATCTTCTTACCAAAATAGTCTTTTTCAATTTAAAATTTGCATTGGGTCAATTAAGATGAGTAATATAGGCTTAATGTTTCCCTAACTTTAGAACATTAATGTCTGAAACAAGAAAATTTTACTTATTCATCTAACAGACAATATGTCTAGAAATTTACCTAATTTGCTATCTATGTAAAAGTCCCTCAACGCATTTAAATAATATACAGATTAACAATAGGTATTAACATAATGTATACATGTTTGTATATGTGATATGATCTATGTAAAATTTAAATATAGCTCATTACATATAAATTTAAGAAGTCCACTAATATTATCTGTTCTCACGACCACCAGAGTCAAACAAATTTTATTATAAAAGAAACATATTTCCCTATAAATATGTGTTCCTGTATCAAGTTTCCTCTGTACCTGTAGCCTTTAAATATTTTTGTGAAATGTCTAATAATTATTCCTTCTCTGTTTTTTGACTTATACTTTGTGAATTCAGATATCACATAGAATACTAATTAGAACCCAGTCATTGAAGGCATCTCATTTTATTTAAAGGAATAGATTCTTTCAGATAACAAGAAAGAACTGAAAGAGATCACATAATGTAATTATGGATGGGAGTAATAGTTGATGAGTATATTTATTTATTGATATTAATTAGATGTTTTTCTTTCTATTTAAAAAACATCTAATTAATATCAAAGCCCTAAAACTGTGCTTCAGAGTAAAACATTAAAAAAAAAAGAAATGAAAGGAAACAGAACAAAATCTTTTTAAAACTACATGTAAAACTTGTTCAGTGCTTCTTACCTTGTGGAGCAGACACAAGAAGTATACAATCCCCTTGTCTCCAGAACAGTCATCTTGCAGCTGGTACCCTTGACATTGTGAGTGTTGGTTTTCTGTCCAAAGATTTTTTTTTACATGTTCTTTTGTGTCCACAGTCATTTCTACCAAGGATCTGATTGTGAACTGCTTCTGTGTGTCTTCAGTCTCTTCCTTCTATCATTCATTTTGTGGTGCTGAATGCTATTCCTGGTGTAAACACTCCAGCCAATGATTTTCAGATGATAAATATAGCATCTAATTTAATGGGTCATTTGAGGATTGGGTCAGGATTGTCAATTACATATGATAGCTCTTTAATTCTAGGTATAGTGAGAGGAGAAACAGGTATACTATGCTAAATTAATGAGATTAGGAAAAAAGTAATATGTGATACTAGGGAACAATTGAGAGAAAATTCCCAACAATTGTCATAGTGTCTTCAAACACACACACACACACACACACACACACACACACAATAACAAAACCACAATAGTTTTGGATAAAAGCTTAATTGAGAAACAGAAAGTTGATATAATTTTAATAGCTGTTTGGGAAAATAGCACATTTAGATAAAGTATAATAAAATATTAATCTAAAATATCACAATGTCATTGACTAGGTTTAAGTCCTTAAACACCATTTTTTTCAAATATCCTCAGGATTAAAATAAAGTTAGTGACATATAATTCTTTTAATAGGATCACATTATGTAATTTATAAATTGCAAACACATGAGATTCTGCATGATCATATTAACCAATATCTAGATAAGTTCATTTATCCTAGTAGCATTAAGATTTTCATTAAAACTGACTCCTATCCTGAGGCCTCTTGGGGTAAGTATATAGCGCAGCCCTCCACGCCTTGACTCCCCAAGCCACATTCACCCTTCCATCTCCCCCACTGTTCGCTACACCCAGTTTGGGACCGGCGTCATTCCTAGTCTTGGGGCCCCAGACGCCTGGGGAACCAATACTGCCTCCTGACCCTTCTCACCCAGACCAACTTACTGCCTTTCTTGGGCCCCAGGGGCACTGCTTCTGGACCTGGCCCAGACCTCACCTCCCTCTACTTCCCTGGTCCTGCAACACCTGCCAACCTCTGGCTGGGGCTGAGAGCCTCTTTCTGGGGCTCCAAGGCTTACCTTTCCTCTCCCTGTTCCTTTACATCCAGTACAACCCAGATACTAAATCCACTCCCTGGGAAATCTTGGGGCTTCTTCCCACCCCATCTGCCTTTGCATCCCTGTGTGGCACGGCCACTGTGAGAGTCTCAGGTCAGTCCAACACCCAAGTTCCTGAGGCCAAAATCATTCTTAGAAGATTCCAGACCTAAGGAGAAAGTCTGAAAACTTCTAACCCACACTGAAATTGGGCCAATGCGGAATTCCTGAAAACAAAATCAATCCAGCCACGACAATATAAAACCAACAGAGAGAACCAGAAGCTTAGACAAACCAGCTCTTCATACCCAAAACGTAAAACACAAAGACACATGAAATTCAAAAAAAGAAGCAGAACTAAACTTGAAGGCCCGAGTATCACACAAGACTCAGAAACTACAAAAGAAATTCACATGTCAAAATCACAGAGAAAAAATAATAACATGAAAAACCAAAATAACATATCCCCACCAAATACCTAAAGGTTTCTCAATGTCTCTCCAGGAGTTAATTCATCAGCTGAAGCCAGTCCTAGAGGACTGAGTGTGAGAGAAACCAAAGCAGGCCACAGAACACACCGTAATAAAAATGTTGAGAGAATTGTCCAAAAACCTTTAAGGGTCTTAGATATTTGTACAACATGTTTGTAGAAGCACTACTCAGAATGGAAAAAAGGCAGAAACAACCTAGTATCCACCAAAGATGAATGGATTTTTAAAAGTTCCCTTAAAAGGGAAGGGAATTCTGACACCAGATATACTATGAATGAACCTTAAGAAAATAAGCCAATCACAAAGAGACAAATAGTACTTGATTCCATTTATATGAGATGCCCAGAGTAGTCAAAGTCATAGAGACAGAAAGTAGAAGTGTGGCCAGCAGGTGCTGGGAGGTAGGGACGGAATGAGGAGTCATTTAATGGGTACAGAGTATACCTGTGTCTCAACTAGACAACTTCTGCCATGCAGGAACTGGTCTCTGGATTGTACAGGTATGATATTTCAAAAGAAGCCTGAAAGCCACATTTTTAATATGACATCCTCTTTTTTATTAAGTTGGCAATAAATTTTAAGTTTTTTTAAAAGCATGTCAGGTCAAATAAAGCATGTTAGCAGGTTTCTGACTTAGATGGTAGATGAACAGCACTTGATTCCAAGAGAAATCCCCATCCTGACATGCCAGCCGCTGGGAAACACTTCCCAACTGTGTTGCCATGCCCCACATTCCTGAAAGGAGGCTTCCCAGCCACAACCCAATTCTAGGAAGCTATGAATTAGTGGAGATGGGTTTTGACAAGTGTATGTTTTGGTTTTGTTTATATGAAATAAGAGCCTTTACAACTCTTTTTAATTTAATTTATTTATAGTGTATGAGTGCTTTGCCTGTGGGTATGTAAGTATACCACATGCATGCAATGACTGCAGAGGCCATAAGAGGGTGTCAAATACCCTGGAACTGAAGTTATAGGCAGTTAGCCACAATGTGGGTGCTGGGAAATAAATCTGGGTCCTGTGCAAGAGCAGCCAGTGCTCTGAACCACTGAATTATCTCTCCAGCCTCCAGATTTTTTTTAAAAAAATAAGGTTGATGTGTGGGTATTTATAGGCTGAAGAGAATGAACAAAACAGGGTAAAAGTATGGGTATAGCAAGAATATAAACAACAACAACAAAATGACAGGATTCAATACTCAT
>NW_008356676.1:7357128-7357422 GCF_000622305.1 Nannospalax galili
GAAGACATCAGAAGATGGAAGGACCTCCCATGCTCATGGATTGGAAGAATTAATATTGTGAAAATGACCATCCTACCAAGAGTCATATATAGATTCAATGCAATGCCAATCAAAATCCCCATGACACTTTTCACAGAATTGGAAAAAACTATCCTAAGATTCGTATGGAAGCACAACAGACCCCAGATAGGGAAAACAATCCCGAGAACTAAGAGCAATGCTGGGGGGATTACTATACCAGATTTTAAGCTCTACTACAGAGCTATAGTCATAAAAACAATATGGTACTGGCAT
>NW_008356676.1:7359696-7369150 GCF_000622305.1 Nannospalax galili
GAAAGAAGGAGCTCAAGAGAGGTGGGACCATAGCAGACATAACTGCAGGCACCAGGACAAGGGTAAGTAAATAGTGAGGTAAAAGAAAATAAATAAACTGAAGGAGAAGAATAGTAGGTAACAGGCCTTAATAAGGGAGATATGGATAAAAATTGAGTTAGTTTAGGGGAGGGGGGAGGGAAAGGTATATGAGGAACCTAGGGGATAAGGAGAAAGAAGAAGCTCAACAGAGGTAGGATCATAGGAGCAAGGGTATTAGTAAGGTAGAAAGGGGGGAGGAAGTGGGGGCACCTTAAGTGGGAAAAACATGATAGAGGGGTGAGAGTATATAAGAGAGAAACAATGCCTAGCTAGTCACAAAAACCAGAGGGAACCATATTATTCCTACAATCTACTGACAAATTATACATAACAGATCAAGAAATATATCTCTAGATAAAGTTTATTTGAGACCAACTGGTCATTACCCAAGATTTATCTGCAGGACACACAGTAATTAAAAATGCCAGAATGGTGGAACTAACCTTCTTGGATGTTTAACAGACATACCTTGAGATCTATACTAATTGTGTCAGAGTGACACAAAGAACACTTTTTGATTCCTGCTCTCCTAGGTCGATTAGTTCCCAGGGACCATGAGCATCTCGCAAAATGTCCTGTAATGGTGGTGGGTCATCTGACCTCTTGATCAAGGAGGCCAAGGTAACCCCACCAGATGGACTTGAACCATTGTCCAGTCTATAAAGAGGAGGGTCAACACGGAGGAATCATTTCCTCCATGCTTCCAAGAGAAGCCAACAATGATCGAGCAGGACTTTTGACTTATCTTCACATAGATGGAACTGCTAAAAGAAAGCAGCCAGGGGCTCCTCCCAAGCCCATGGGACCCCTGAGGAGCAGATCCTCAAACGACCTCAAGAGTAAAAACAAATCAGTTTATCTGATCCAATGGGGTGTCCTTAAACACCCAAAAGGGAAGTACAACCAAAGATTAAAGGGGCCAATATAATTTCATAAGAGCATACGTATATATAACTAAAAGTTACTTGACAAACAGCAATGCCAGACAGCGACACCTTCAGTCGAGATGTTGGCCTGGATAGATAAAGGCTCTTCCAGACAGTAACCCTAACATACTACTGGAAAAATGAACAGCAGACCCCAATTCTATCCAAAGGAATACTGACAATGGATTGCCGTAGATGAGGAAAAGCTGTTCCTCCTGGAACAGGGACCTCTGGCTGACTATATTTACCAGAAGGGCAGATAGGGGGAAATTGATGGGGGTCCTGACATCACAGTGGACAGTGGCAGGGATAGCAGAGTATGGAGGCTCTAGTGGGAGAGGGAGGCTGTCTACCTGACGAGTTTGTATTCATGCTCAGATGCCGAGGAGCTCAGAAGGTGGGTGACTGTGACCAGTAATAGTCATGTATATAGAGATTAGAAATGCATGTGAAAAATTCTCAGTGTCAATAGGCTTGGAATGAATTTTTCTGTATGAAACTGTGTGTTTTGACAATGAAGTGGATGTCCTTTTTAAACGTTGGAGCCTCATTTAATTTTATGTCTTATAGAGTTTATAATGAGTAAAAGATTATATAAGCATAATAATTCATCTGTAAACCTAGAAATGTACAGCCAATTTTGAAATAGATGTACCCTAGCTCAGGAAAATGTTATTGAATAGGTTAATGCTGTTGTAATGAAATGCTTCTTTTAATTAAAAATTTAAAAATAATTTTCCTTAAAACTGTAATTAAAGTATATTTGCACATAGTTTAAAAATCTTACCACACAAAAATATTGATGATGAAAATGTCAAAATCATAATCTGTTCCTTTACTGTAGTTTGTCCTTATTTACATACCTCTAAAAAGCACAAGAAATTATTTTAGATGTAGAAATACCATCTATTTATACCACACAATGTGATTTCCACCTTTCCTGCTAAACTATTCTGATACCACATCCCTTTGTTAGTCCTCCAATGTAGTACTTTTAAATAAATATTAGATATACTGGTGACAAGTACATAGTCTTATAGTTTTATGTAAAATAATTATATTCTCTCATAGCCAAAATCCTGTCAGATATATGTTTTTTACATATTTTCATAAATCTTTATTTTCCTTAGTGTTAGCTTTATTTACAAAACTTACACTACTATTTCAGCCGATTGCCAAAATTTCTAGACACCTACTAGTGTTTTCAAAATGTTCACTTGTACTATTTCTGATTTATCATTTCCTAATGTGTTCATTCTTAGAAGCATAATTATTTCTGTACTCTCCAGCCCAAAGAGCTGCTAATACCATCAGACTTTTCTTCCATTTTGAGAATTTCTACACAGACAGAACTCTATGAGAAGTCTTCATTCACTGAAGATATTTTAGTACTATTTCCTGAATATACGCACACACACCGTATATATATATACGGTGTGTGTGTGTGTGTGTGTGTGTTTGTGTGTGTTGTGTAGTTTGTTTTGGCGGTAGGGATGAAGGTACCATATTAAAAAATAAGGATATTCATTCCTAGATGAATTGATATAATGCATTAAATGTTTGGCCTTGGAGTATTTGCAATTCTTAATGTCAAATGAACCCTTCTAAAATATAAAATATATTCTAGTGATCCTTTCTTGTAGTTCTACCTCTGCTTCATAAGAGTTCTTCCTTATCATCTATTTTGTTCTGTCTCTAACTTGGAAATTCCCACATATGTCTTTTATTATTGGCTTTTCAATTATATGTATTTTGGAGGTGAACATTTAAGATTTGTGAACATTTGTTTCTTTTTCTGATACATTTAAATAATGATTAGTTAGTGGCTTATGACAGAACTACAGTCTGCAAACATTAGGATCTTGAAGAATTTTTTTTTTTTGAGACCACTGCTGCTTTTTTTCCCCCCAGGAAATGATCTCCACTGTAAGTCATTCAATAGATGGTCTCAGCATAGTCATTTGAAAATCAAGGAAGAAGACAAAGTTTTCCTGTACCTTGATGAGATTGGTCTTATTTTCCAAAGAAATTTGTAGTTTTACAATAATGTCTCCTTCATACTTCTTTTTTGCTTCATCTGAAATAATTGAGTCAAAAAATTCTTCATATGGGGGCTGGAGAGATGGCTCAGTTGTTAAGAGCACTGACTGCTCTTGCATAGGACCAGGGTTCAATTCCCAGCACAGACATGGTGGCTAACAACTGTCTCTGATTCCAGTTTCAGGGAATCCAACCACATCTTTTGAACTCCACTGCCATTGCATGACATGGGTGCACTCACATACATGCAGGCAATACACTCACACACATAAAATAAAAACAATAAATAAAATATTTAGAAATAATTTTTCTGGGGAAAAAAAAAAAAAAACTGAATCTGTAACTACAAGTAGCTTGGAAAAACAGAAAGAAAAGTGGAGGGGGAATATCCCCGAGCTTAATTCGCACCAGTATTGTCCTTCCCATTCTCTTTCCTTACCTCAATCTTCCTATCTCAAACTCAGACTCTCAAGTCTTTGTGTGTTTCCTGTCAAATTGGATTGTTTTAATCTAAGGACTGATCAACAATGGTGAAACAAGTTATTTGAGTAAATCAATGTGAAATTACACTCCACTTTGGTTTAAAATAAATGATATGTGCCAGGCGTGGTGGTGCACACCTTTAATCCCTGCTCGGGAGGCAGAGGCAGGCAGATCTCTTGGAGTTGGAGGCCAGCCTGGTCTCCATAGTGAATCCAGGCCAGCTGGGGCTATAAGGAGACAATGTCTGAAAAACAAACAAACAAACAAAAAGATCAAAATAAATAAATAAATAATATGTAAAAATGACAGTTTGTAGGTGCAACTGGAAAATTTTAAGCACTTGATTTTAAAAAACAGAGTATAGAGTAAATTTGGAAGAGAATAATGAACTCAAAACAAAAGTACAATAAGATGACATTTGCCCCAATGAGTCATGAAAGCATGTAAATTTTAGTGTGAAGGAATTTAGAATTAAAAGTATGGATCAATTATGTTTATTGAAATCTGTGTTTAGAGAAGTACCTAAATTTGAAAAAGAAATTAAGGTTTGGGGAACTACAAAGTTGAGAAAAATATTTAAATCAGTAATTCAGTCACACAAGAAAATGTCTTAGATTTTATAATTTAAGCAATCATAATTGAAGAAGACATACTAAGAGGATATGTCTAGTATGCTTCTGTAGTAAAATCATTGCAGAAGTCAATAATTTCAATGATGTGGATTATATCTGCTTAAAATAGCAAATAAAATATCTCCTACTCTCATGCAATAGTGACAAAAAATTCAAATTGACTTGGATAAAGGCAGAGCTGTGTGCATATAAAACTGACTGAAGTATAACAAACAAAATGTCAATGAATTTATTAGAGTGCCACAGGGATCAGTGTGAGGGCTGATCCTATTTAACAGCTTAATTAAGGATCTGGAAGATGGAGAAAATAGTATGTTAATGAAATTTGTAGCTGCCATCAAATTGGTAGTTTTTCCAACACCAATTAAGATAACAAAATTATTTTAAAAGAGAATTTAGTGAGGTTATTGTTATTATGAAGAAATGGTACATCATAAGATTAATTTGTTAAACTAGAAAGTCAGTAAAATTTGAAAACCAAAGAATAATGTTTCCATATGAAGCAACAGTAGAATTTCATCACTTCTTGAGAGTCTATATACTTGATGATATATAAAAGTGAGATGGATATGGTTGCTTAAACACATAGTGCCAGCACTTTGAAGACTGAGGCAGGAGGACTGGTACAAAAATAAGACCACCCTGCTCTATATAGTCAATTACAGGAAAGCCTGCATTACAGAGTGGAACCCTGTGTTGACATCTCCAAAATAAATACCATTTTTCAAATGTAGGTTCCCATGTACATTTTTATACAAAAAATCAGAAAAGTATATAAAAATTTCAATTTGATAGAAGAAATAATGATAAAGTTGATGGAGATTTATAATTTCATGAAATTAAAACAGAAAATTGGGAGGATGGTCTAATGATTGGAATGTGATTTAAAATAAACAGGATAAATGAATAGACTTTTGTGCACATTACTAAAGTTACTCTGAGCTTGGCACAGTGGCACATAACTTCAATCCCAGCACTCAGAAGCAGAGAAAGATCTCTTTGTGTGACCTAAGTCAGTCTGGTCTGTGGGAAACAGGCTTGAGCCCAGGGTGAAAGTCTTATTGACAGCCATATAGCAGGTCCCAGGCAACAGCCCAACTGCTGGAGGCACAAGGAATGCCTTGTGACATTTGCTCCCATTGGCAGATCATGACACTGATGCCTAGAGCTAGCCACACCCTAATCACCACCCTTGGAATCCAAAATTGCAACACTTAGATATTGCAACAGTCAGAGTCCCATTGATTCCAGGAATCCGAAACTTAGAGGAACTGAAACTTTTCATGCTAATAGGGCATCTGGCCTGCTAGATTGTAATAGGATACTAGTCTGCCATGCTAATAAGGGATACCACATGCTGTGTCATGATTGGACTATTACCCCTACATAAGCTTGTGCCTTCTTGTAATAAAGCAGATCTGTGTCACTGAACCTGGTTTCCTGCGTCTGAATGTGGCGATGCTGGCGCAGAGTCCACACCAGCCCTGAGGACCAGACCTGACAACTGATTGGAGGAACTGAGAGAGCAGAAGACCGGCCATAGCTGGAGGAGAGCAGCCACAGCTGGCGACCACACCTTGCACCTAAACGTGGGGGTGGGACCCCCTCCCCAAAGAGTTGTAACACTGAGCTGTAACACCTTGGGCTCCTGAAGCCCCCTTTCTAGGTGCTTTTTCCATGATTGCTCACCGGTTTTGTTTTGTTTTGCTTTTTCTTCTGGCTGGCAATCTTCAGTTGGGTGTGGTGCTCCTGTCTTCACCTATCGTCTCCTTGAATGGTTCCTGAGTCCCTTTGGGTACGTCTTGCAGGGTGAGTGACCTCCAGTATGGGGAATAGTCATCCAGCTGCTGCCAGCCCCTGTGCTACTGCACTGGTTCCTCTCCTCAGGAGTAGGCATATTAGGGTAACAGAAAAGGATGTAACTAAGGTTTTAGATGAAGCACTAGCTCTTGCCCCCTGGTTTACAGATTCTTGTTGCTGGGATCCCGGACAATGGGCTTGCATTTTATTCTTGGCCGGGCATAGAGAAGTCAGGGAGGAATGCCCACAGTCTGGGCTGTTCTATCCCATTGTGACAGCCATTCTGGCCTCCTTTGGGGGGGGGATTCCCCATGAAGCCCCTGAACAGGAAAATCTCCTACTAAAGGATATAGATGAGCAAATACAAAAACAGGATGCTGGGGACAGCCTGTCCCAGGCATTTCCAGTTAAAACAAAACTAACGGATTCTTGTTCTGATGAAACAATGACTGTTAATGATGATATAAAAAATGAGGAATTGGGGTTTGAGTGCTCCCCTGATGAAAAACAGGAAGTCAAGATCACCTCTGCCCTGTCATTATGGGGTGGTGGCTACCCTCCACCATCTTGTATTGGCTTTGATGAAAAACAGGAAGTTAAGACAGCTTTAGCTCTGCCATTACAGGGCAATGGCTAATTTCTGAAATCTTGTACTAAAGTTAAGGAATTTCCCCCTGAGTCTATCTATCCCTCCTTTCCAGAGGAGGACTGGAAGCCCCTCCCTCCTAGGCCCCTCTTCTATGATACAATGGGAGATTTTCCACAGTTCTTCTCAGTTACCGTCAATCAGGGACAACAGAACCTCAATGTCTGGAATCCATATTCTCATGATACCTTAAGGAAGCTGCATAAGGCAGCAGTTGAAGATGGCATTCACTCCCCTAGTTTGGTCAGTTATTAGATACAATCAGTCATTCAGCCAATACCCCCTATGATTGGCAGAATATCACCCATGCCTGCTTACAGAGAGGCCATTTCCTTTTATGGAAAGCTGCTTACCAAGATGAATGTGAACAACAAGCAGAGCACAATAAAAATTCCAAAGTCCAAAACATTGGAATTGGTGCTCTAGTAGGACATGGCAATTTTGAGACCCCCTCCCCAGGTACAGGGAGCTACTTTCAACAAGTACTGCTTTGCATGCTTTGTGCTTTTCGAAGTATGCTGACTTGCGGTGATACCAAATTAACCAAATTTATACAAAAACCAGGCCAGTCTTTCTCTGATTTTGTTGAGAGATGCCAACAAAGCATAAATAGAAAGATTAGTCATCAGGGAGCTGCCGATGCCTTGCTCAAGGACATTGTCACCTTACCATAGGACCCATTAAACACAAGGATGTCTCTGAATGGATTCTGGACTGCCAAGATGTGGGAACTGATTGTGCCCATGCCACAGCCCTTGCTGAGGTACTGGCTACTGATCAGCCACAGGCTGAGATGGACAAAGGCAAATGTTGGGCCTGCAGGGGACAGGGCCATTGGCCATGTACCTGTCCTTATAAGATTATAAAAGAGGCCAAAAGGAGCCAGGTTCTTGCTTCAACATGCCCAAGATGCCACAAAGGCTTTTATTGGGCAAGAGAATGCATGTCTAAGGTGGATGCAGATGGTAAACCCATACAAAAGGTGCATTTAAACAGGCAACGAGGCACCTCTCAGCCCTGCCCCAAAGAGAGGAAGTAAGGGAATACATCCCCCACATCCAATGGACGATACCTATTGATTTGCATAAGCCTAGGATGCAACTTTCCCTAGATGGCCATAAGTTTAAAGGCCTAATTGATACAGGGGCCAATATTACTGTAATCAGACAGGAAGAAGCCTTGTCTCATTGGCACTGTAAGCCTGGACCCCCTATACAAGGTGTTTGGGGCTTACAAAATACTTTACAGGTCCAACATCCCATGGTCTGGACTGACCCAGACAGCAATACAGGAACCATTAAACCAATCCTAGCTGCAGGGCTTCCCCATATTCTGTGGGGGAGAGATATCTCTTCCCCATAACCTGTGGGGGAGAGATATGGAGGTTGTTCTAGCTACCAATGACAAAGCCTTTTATGATGGCCGCATTTTAGACCACCATTTAGGTAATGCCCCCCACCCTCACCCCCAATTCTAACATCCACTGCTCCACTGCCCAAGCCTCCCCCCATAAAACTAACATGGGACACTAAAGCTCCCATATGGGTGGAGCAGTGGCCTCTTCCTTCACACAAATTAGCCTATTTGATCTCCTTGGTCCAGGAACAGTTATCCTTGGGTCATATTGAGCCCTCACTTAGTCCTCATAATTCTCCCATTTTTGTTATACAAAAAAAAATCAGGAAAGTAGAGATTTTTACATGATTTAAGAGCTATTAATGAGCATATGAAGCCTTTGGGGACCCTTCAACCAGGACTGCCTCACCCTACTGCTATTCCCAAAAATGTGCCATTATTAAAATAGATATTAAGGGCTGTTTCTTCTCTATTCCTCTTTATGATGATGATAAGCCCTATTTTTCCTTCTCTATACCTGCCACTAACCATAACCTTCCAGTCAATGCTATGAATGGAAGGTTTTGCCTCAGGGCATGAAAAACAGTCTACTGTCTGCCAATATTATGTGGCCCATGCCTGCAGACCTTTGCTGACTGAGGTTTATATTTTACATTATATGGATGACATTCTTATCACCCATAAGGATCCTAAGATCTTACAAGGAGGTTTTCAAAAACTCAAAAAAAACCTCCAGGCACTAGGTCTTACTATTTCAGCAGACAAAACACAGTTACATGTCCCTTATACCTTTTTGGGCCACTCTATTCAAGATGCCATCCACCCTATAGCTCCTGTTCTTACCTTACCAGATGAGGTTACACTTTTAGAGGTGCAGACCCTCTGTGGCAACATCAATTGGATACGGGGCTTCTTACCCATGTCCACAGAGAGCTTACATCTCTCTTTGACCTCTTGTGATTTACTGATATAATCTCCATTCCCCACAAGTTCTCTCCAGAGCACAACGTGTTGTCACAATGATCAATTCTCACCTGTCCCAAGCATTTGTAAATAGGATACAGCCAAAGTTGCCCATCCAAGCACTAGTTATTCCTCCTAAAAACACCCCTTTGGGAGTGCTCTGGCAGACCCAGGGCCCCCTGATATGGGTCCACTCTTCATGGAGTCAACTTCACAAGGTCACCCTGGCTATGGAGGCATGGGCTATGCTAGCCCTTAAACTTGTCCACACCTCCTGCCTTCTGAATGGCTGCAAACCAGAATCGTTGGTTCTTCCCCTTCCACTTCACATGCTCCAGTCATTGTTCCTTGACAACCCTGGCTTCCAAACTCTCCTACTAGTCTATCAGGGGAAATATGACAATCATTATCCTAAACATAAACTCCTTCAAGGAATAAGACAGCTTCCCCTGTCCCTGTTTCCCCAGGCATTCCCAAAGCGTAACCCTCTTCCTAAGGCTCCCCTAATCTTTACTGATTCTAGTAAA
>NW_008356676.1:7369263-7394850 GCF_000622305.1 Nannospalax galili
CCCCTACAACGCCCTGTAATACTTTTTCTGACAGTGCTTATGTAGTTCAGACTCTACAACATCTGGCCTTTGCAGCTTTCCAGCCCTGCAAGAGTCCCCTTGATTTGTTGCTCTCCTCATTACAACTATTACTTGAGCAGCACTCTGTCCCTTGGTATAGTCAACACTTACACTCTCACACCAATCTCCTGGGGCTTCTGGAAAGGGGCAATGCTGCCATTGACAAACTGGTCCTGAGCACCACCCTAGACTCCACCCAAATTCAACAAGCTAGAGACTTACACGCCCACTTCCACCTTTCTCCCCAAGCTATACATAGGCTACTCCCTACCTTGCAGATTCAGAGCTGTAAACGTTTGGTCTGTGCATGCTCTTTTTGTGCCCCTCTTCTACCTCTGGGACCATTACAACCTGCCAGAACACTCCCTAGAGGCCTTGGCCCCCAAAAGATATGGCAAATGGATGTCACTCACTTTTTCTCCTTTTGGCAAGCTCAAGTATATCCATCATATTATTGACACTTATTCCAATGTCCATTTTGCATTGGCCTGCTCTACTGAGACAGCTTTTCATGCCATAAGGACTGTCAAATATTCCATGGTTTTTATGGGAGTTCCTTGGCAAATAAAAACAGATAACGGTCCTTGTTATGTTTCTGCTATCTTCAGCCATGTTTGCTCTGACTGGAATACTAAGCATGTAACTGGTATCCCTTACAATCCTCAGGGTCAAGGGATTGTTGAACATTCCCACCAAACACTCATTAAACAAATACAGAAAATAGGGGAAGAGAATGATAAAGGTCCCTGCTATAAGGACCCAAATTTTATTATATAACAAACTCTATTTGTATTAAATTTTCTAAAATTTGACTCCAATGGCCTCCCACCAGCAATAAAGCATAGGGAGGCTTTCACTCAGCCCACTCCTGCCCCCATGGTGAGATAGAAGGACCTTCTCACAAGTGAATGGAAAGGTCCACACCTATTATTAACACAAGAACAAAGCTATGCTTGTGTCTTTCCAGAATGTTCTAGCCCCCATTTGGATCCTGGCCTAGAACATCAGAATTGCCTGTGATGGAAAACCTCCCTCCACAACCACCAACCCCAGAGATGACAGCCCTGACCCTGAAGGAAGCATTGTACCTCTCAACCATTGAGAGACCGATCTCAGAGACCATGAAAGCCACCAACCTGGGGAGACCTCAAACATGTCTCTCCACAAACAGAGTCATTATCTAAGCTAAGTCCTCAATCCAGAGGAAAACCTTTGTCTGTGTTCCTTATTATGTGTGCCATCATTACTGCTAACTCCTGATTTTTGAACCCTGCATTGTTAAGAGTCTTGATAATTTTGTTAAAACTCATATTTCTCTGGTTCAGTTAGCTGTTGCACCACCTCCAGATCTTGCCACGCATGTCTCTGCAAACAAGGGCCCGCTGTTCCTTGCCCTTACCCACCTATAATAACAGAGATATGAAAAATAGGCTTGAGCATAGGTGTAAAATCTTACGGAACAACCATACAATGGACCTGAGACAATAGCCTGATTGCCAGAGCCACAGGAAACACCTTGAGATATATACTCCTGTTGGCAGACTCTGAGACTGATGCCTAGAACTTGCTACTCCCTAATCCCCATTGTTACCACAGATGGGATGACCCTGCTCCATTGGCTTTTATTGAATTCTTAGCCCCTTAAGAGGCTTTTGCACAGGCCAAAGCTTGATACAATGCCTCTCCCTGCTGGATCATACCAAGGGACTTACCCTTCAAGGGCTGGTAGTCATGTTAGGTAAGATCCCAAAAGATGGGACAACCTAAGACAGGCACAGCCCATAATGCTGGGTGACCCTTGAGGTGGAGGCAACAATGTCGAGTCAAAGAACCTCGACTCCCACTGGTTGGCATAGAGCTGGCTCTTGAGGAAGCTCACCATCTTGAGGGAGGGGGCTCTTGATACAATGACCCCTGAGCCATTCTACTTTCCCTTGATGTATCTGGACTGATACCAATATGGTATATATTCTAAACTATACCTTACCTTTAAAAATAAAAAAGGGGGGAGATGTGGGAGACAGGCTTGAGCCTAAGGTGAAAGTCTTATTGACAGCCATCCAGCAGGCCCAAGGCAATGGCCCGACCGCTGGAGCCACAAGGAACACCTTGTGACATTTGCTCCCATTGGCGGATCATGACAGTGATGCCTAGAGCTCATCACTCCCTAATCACCACCCTTGGAAACCAAAATTGCAACACTTAGATATTGCAACAGTCAGGGTCACATGGTTTCCAGGAATCTGAAACTTAGAGAAACTGAAACTTATCATGCTAATAGGGCATCTGGCCCACTAGATTGTAATAGGATACAAGTCTGCCATGGTAATAAGGGATCCCATATCCTGTGTTATGATTGGGCTGCTACCCCTATATAAGCTTGTGCCTTCTTGCAATAAAGCAGATCTGTGTCACTGAACCTAGTCTCCTGCATCTGAATGCGGTGATGCTGGCACAGGATCCTTACCAGCCCTCCGGCCTGACAAGATAACTGATTGGAGGAACTGAGAGAGCAGGAGAGTGGCCATAGACAGAGGAAAGCAGCCACAGCCAACGACCACACTGGTCTACATAAGAAGTTTCAGGACAACTGGGGCTACAGGGTACAGAACACCTGGCAGCTAAATTTGCACATATTTTAGGGATCATAGGAAGGTAAAAATGCTTAAAAATGAAGTTGTATCTGGTTTTGGTTAGTATTACAAATCATCATCTAATGTTAATAATGCACAGATTTATAGCATTATTGAAAAAATTAAAAGAGGTACATTTTTCAAATAACAAACATCATGCTTGCCATATTGTAGATGTTTGATAAATGTTAGTTCATTAAGTTTAGAATTTATTGCTACTGCAATGCCAGTGAACCTTGTAAACTGCAGCTGATGTAAAATAATTGTGAAAGGTTTATGCAAAGTAATTTATGAATATCAGTGGCAAACATGGGGCCTATGTCAGCTCTGTGAGAAAAAGTTTACTGTATTCTACATATGAACAAAGGTACTTTTGCTATCAATGAGAGGCAGAATACAGTGATATAATGCAAAAATATTAAGTAGAACAGCTTGTGTCTTCATGGAATACATCAAAAGGTTGAATTCTATATGAAGGGGCCAGAAGATACCTCAGAGAGCAAGGTATTTGCTCCCTAAACAGAAGTCTGTAAGATTATGGAGCCTTGTCCATAAAAAAAAATATGTAGGTAATGGGGTGGGGCAGGAGAAATGGTTCAGCATTTAAGAGCACTGGCTGCTCTTGCAGCAGAACTGACTTCAAATCCCAGCACCCACATGATCATTAACAACTGTCTGTAACTCCAGTTTCAGGGGATCGGTCACCTTCTTCTGGACTCTGCAGACATTGCATGACATTATTGTAATTAAATACATGCAGGCATAACACTCATATACATAAAATAATAATTTTTTTAAACATTTTAAAACTTAGGTAAGGAACTGTTTGCCTGTGATCTTGGAGCTGGGGAGGCAGAGACAGGCAGATTCCTGAGGCTCATTGCCCAGTCAGTCTAGCAGAAGCAGTTAGCTCTTAGTTCTGTAAAATACCCTGTCTGAAAAACGTGGGTGTTACAGCCGGAGAGATAGCTCAGCACTTAAGAGCAATGGCTATTCTTGCAGACTACCTGCGTTTGATTCTCAGCACTCACATTTTTGCTAATAAGTGTGTGTAACTCCAGTTCCAGGGGATCTGATTCCCTCTTCTTGCCTTTGACTGTACTACACAACACAGATGCACTTAACTTCGTGCAGGCAAAACACACATACAAGTAAAATAAAAATTAAGTAATTAATTTTTAAAATGTTCTTTTAAATTGGTGTAAAGTGATTGAGGGAAATACTAGATGTTAACCTAGGCCTCCACATGCTCCTTCCCAAAAAGTAAATACATATATAACACAAAAGCCGTCCAAGAAGAATTAAAGTAAATGTGATAAATCAATTTACTCAATGATAATCACTGCATAGATATTTTAACTTAAGTGCTGTTCTGGGATCTGAAAACTTAACCTCAAAACAACAATCAAATTTAAACAGTTTGTCGTTTCACATATTTTATTCCAGGTGAAGAAATCTGATGTTTCAAACAGCATATTCTACATATGTCATGCCATAAGTTCCATAAGGAAAAGCACAGATATAAAAGGCAAGGGGAAGGTTTGGGAGTGAGGAAAGTGGCATGTTTAGGGGACACTCAGGAAGATTTTTGAATAGAGCCCTGGTCAGTAATAACTATAGGCATCTTTATGAAGGAACTTTGAGTAGGCTCAAACCGAAGTCTTGGATTCTGAAATAGTGCAATGGAGGACCAGGTTGGTAGGGGAGCAGCATATGGGGGATCTTCTTAACACAAGTGGAAATTAGATATTTATGATAGCTATATACTAATTTTGATACTTAGATACCACTTTGAGTCAAAGAAAAACAACTGAAGGATAGGGACTAGAGGAGTAAAATTATGTTACTTGATTTTCTTAATAGAAGGCCTCAGCTGCAATGTGGTGAATAATTATAAGAGTAAAGGTTTTAGCAGAGGAACCATTTAAGAGTCAATTGCAATAACACAGATGTCAGAAAATGATGGAAGTGGCAAGAAGAGGTCAAACCTTAGAAATGTCTCAAAAGTAAAACTCTTTTTAATACACGCAGGGGACGAAGAATCAGAACTCATTCAGAATTTTAACCTGAGGAAGGGAGAACAGAGGTTTAGTAATTGAAGTAATCCACACAGAACTTCTGCTGCTTTCAGGAGGGTGGGAAGCAGGATCTGGATTTTACATAGTAGTTTTGTAAAGTTTTCTGATAAAATATATGCAGTGGGAAATGCAGTATACAAGACAATTGTCTACGATAGAAAAGGATTTAGTATAGGAATCATCATGGTGTAGAAGGCACTAAAATTAGTGCTGAACCTCTTTTTCTCAAATAAGAGAAGATACCGAATTGTTTAAGCTGGGTATTATTAAATATACCATTGTGAAGAAATCTGTGGACAAGTCGTAAAACAAATCCACATTTTCATGGAAATATAAGGATGAGAACATGTTGAATTACTATCAGAAAGCTAGAATATTCTAGGTGGTTTTATTTTGAAGAAGAGAGACTAACTTCTAATTTAGAACAAGAACTATATAATGTGTGATATTTCATTGTTCATAGACAAAATATTTTTGAGGACAGAAATTAAATTGGCAAAATCAGCTTGGCTTTGCTATTTTCTTACAGTTTCTGCTATCCTGATCCCATTTCTGAGAAAGCAGAACTTAGAGGGATATGTGAGGAATGATAGAGTGGCATGGACTCTACAAACAGTTTTGTAATCATATGTCATGAATTTTAAGCAACATAAAAGAGAGGAATAATGGAAAGGTACAGCACACCTTTGGTTAAATCATATTTTATTGTTGTGCATGCACTTAGATTTGCAGTTACAGACTGTTGAGAGCTTCAATATTTTTAATAAAGCTTGATAATAATAGGTGAGATTTATAATGCTAAATAACCTATTGTCCCTAGAGAAAAGTGAGTCTTCCTTCTTCAGCAACAACTGATTGCCTATAGTCTTCAGTTAGTGTCGTAGCCTGTGGAATTTCCCACATACTTATTAGCATGTGGGTTGGTGTGGTCACTATTCAGATCTTTTTCAGAGAGCCATACTGCTGGGATTTCATGAATGCAGTTTCCTTTGTTGTGTCTAGAATTCACTGTCCTGCAGCAGGTGAACTGGTCCTCTGGCTTTTAGAAACTTTCTGTCCCATCTTTTGTGAAGCTTCCTGAGCTTTAGGTATAGTGTTTGGGATATAGATTTACACATTGGGACTGGACACACATGGTCAATTATTCCTGCGTTTTGGCCAGTTGTAGATCTTGTGAATACAGTCCTATCTGACTCAGTGTAAAGCGTTTTAAACACTGAATTTCTCATGCACCATTTCCTTAGTAGTTCCTGCCATTTATTGTCTTCCATTACCTGATATACATATCCCAGTCAAGGATAAAGAAGCCTGTACATTAGGGCCAGGTGTCCTTTGCATAGTCTCAGGTTATGCCATCTTCATGTCAATAAGGGGTTGTTAGTTATTAACTCAGTTTCTCGCCTTTCACAGTACTCAAGTAGACCCAATTCATTGTAGATGTGTCACTTAGGACTGGGCATCTCACAGACACTTATTCTCTGTGTTTGACCAGTTATGGAACTCTTTAATAGTCTGCAACTGCTACAAAAAGAAGTTAAGACTCTGATGAATAGTGACAGGTATACCATCCTGTAATATAAGGGACTGCATTTGGCATACATCAGTAATCATGTTTGTCAAAGAACATGAGAGACAGAAGGTTTTCTTAAGGATGCATGATTTCTCAGCCCATGTATATTAGCTATGTTTATAGTACCACACATGAGTTCCCTTCCATTTAGCAGGTTTTAAGTTCAACTAGATAACTCCTGATTACCTCCAAAACGAAAGTGCAGATACTTCACTAATAGAGATAGTTTGCTATGGCAGTCATAGTCGTAGTTATTAGACTTTATAGCTGGATTAGAGGACTGATTGATGTTCTTACTTTGAGGGAGCTTCTCGGCACACAACAAACAGTGCTGGGAGCAATCTAGTGTAGATCTGGCTATTACCTCGACCCCGGACCTCCCAGACACCCTGGACCTGGAGGTGAACTCTGCCTCTGTGCCCACTTCCAATAAGGAAGGAGCTCCTTTGCCTATATCTCAGGATACTCTCCTAGAGCTACCATGCCCAGAAATTCCCCTGCCCCGATATCCATGGAAGGAGTTATTCTTTCCCCCCCATAACCATCCCGCCCCTTCCCCTGCTAACATGCACCTCCCTCCTAGACCGCCCTCCTTAAAGCCTCACCCACCTTTGTCTGCATTTCCACTTAATGTTGGCCCCAATGTGGCACAGCATCCATGGCTGCCCACCCCACTCACTGACCTCGTTCTTATCTGCAAGGCAGCTGAGCAATCGGGCCCTGACACCCCATATTTTAAACAGGTTCTTCGCCAGTGGTCCTTACATTTACAAACCCACTATGACTGGTATAACTTACTAAAGGTAGCTTTAACACCCTCAGTCTTTCTAAACTGGTGTGCAGCCTATGATGATCAGGCTGAAAACCAGGCATGCCTAAATCTCCAATATGGCCTCAACATTACTTTGGATGTGCTCAAGGGACATGGACAATATACAGACCCCATCTCCCAGTCTACTATTGGCCTCTATGCCTATTTTCAACAAGTTTCTGACTTGCCCTTTAAGACCCTTAAATGTTTCTCCCCCCATGACCCACAAGTGTTTTTCCATAATTTGATTCAACAGTCAGGGGAGTCCTTCACAGACTTCCTTACCCATGTCACTGAGGCAGTAGAGGAGAGGGTGGAGTCTGGACCCACCCAACAGGTGCTTATCAAACAGTTAACTTGGGAGGGACTAAACATCTCTACCGGTAAGGATATTGCTCCTGTCCGCAGTGATAACATTCACAAATGGGTAATCGCTACTAGAGACTTAGACCCTAGGTCTGGCCCTATTGAGGCTTTGACTGTCTCCTTGGAGACTCTTTTGTCTCAAGGAAAACCTGCCTACTTTAGCACAAGTGAAGGCTGCTGGAACTGTGGGGGGCTTGGCCACTTTTGTAGCCACTGCCAAAGAGGTACAGCCCGCCCCCAAGTCCAAAAAAAGAGTTCCATTGGGGTAAAGACTGTAAGTCACAGCCTCAACTGGACTTGTCTCCTTCAAACTCCACCTGGGGTGCTCCTCAGCCCTGCCCACAAGAGGGGAAAAGAGACAGATATTATGGATTTTCCCAATCCTCAACCATTCCCCACTAATAACCCTATTATACTCTTGCTCTTATCACTTCATTCCCCAGCCTACCCCACCCTCTATTCAACTAATTCTTCACTTGGCCTCCCCACCATGGACCCAGTTACTTCCTGGGAATCACTCAATGGCTCCTGGCCCCTAAATAACTCTCTATGCTTCACTACCAACAATGCATCCTCATGCATTGGGCTGTTCAACCTGACTGTCCAAGATTATGCCAGCAGTGCCTCCTTGAGTTACATGCTTAAACTCCAGGGCCTTTCCCCTACCTACAAGAACACTGATGTAACTCCGGCCCTCACTGCACTGGAGACAATAATAACAAGGGAGGTGGAGGGGCCCCCCACCCCCTGCCCCATTTTGCCCTTCCATTCTATGCCCACTGCTTCCCAACTTCCCACAGACACACTCCCTTGCACCCTTTTTCCTCACACTCCCTATACCATGGCAGAGATGCCACCCTAAACCCAACCATGCCATCCCTCCCTTTTGCTGCTTCAGCCACTTCCCCTCTAATCACCCCCTAGGATCTTGGAGACAACTGGCCCCCACCTATCCCTGTGGCATTAAGATCTCCCACACCAACCACGAATCCATACTTGGTAACTGGGACCTCTGTGGCCTGCATGCCTGCATGCACCTGAGGCCATTACTGGCACAGCAGGGCCTTCAGCTTTCCAGCAGCACTTACACTAACACCAATCCCTCTACTTGTGCCAAAAACAAAATCCTTACATCCATTTATCACATGACATCCTGTCCCCCTACCCCCATTTGTATGAGGCCCCCATTTGCCTTATTGCTAGCCAATGTTACTTCCGACCCTCAGGGACAATTCAACTACTCTGATGCTAACACCACCTGTGTACTTGTGGCCTGCTGGAACCATCCAGCTCACATAGTTCTCTTTATGTGTGAACCCACGGCCCTTTGGGTTCCAGTCACCAATGCAACCCACTTCCATGCTGTCACCCTTATAGAGCAGACAGCCATGTCACAAGCCCCTTGCTTAAAATGGGATTTTGGGGTCACTGCCACTCTCATCTCAGCCATCATCCTTGCATTAGGGTCGGCCACCACCGCTGCAGTGGCTGTCACCCAATCCTCCACTACTGTGGAGACACTCAACAAGGCTATGTCCAAAACCGCCTCTACTTTTCACACTCAGTCCCTTATTAATCAGCATCTTCACCAGGCAATTACTGTGTTACAACAACAAATTGATCTCTTAAGTGAAGAGCTGGCAATTACCAAAGACATGGCTCTGCTAGCTTGTGACCCTCGCTTTAGGTCACTTTGTCTCACCCCCTATAAAGTACAGAATATTACTGAAGTGTGCCTACTACTCATGCACTATATTCAAGGCCACTGGAATCAAAAGTTTCTTGAGTGCACCTACAACTCACACACTATATTCACGGCCACTGGATTCAAAAGTTTTTTAATTACTCTATATTACTAACTAATCAAATTATTGCTCTAAATTATATCCATGCTCCCATGCTGGACATCAATTCAGGGTTCTTAAAGAAAATCTGGTCTAATCTAAAAGCACTGTTTGACCCGCCTTGGATAGCCACTTACCTACACCTGACAGGCATAGTTATTCTTCTCTTTCTACTTCTTAAATGCCTTGTTCTTCATTCCCGCAGTCAGAAAAAATTCAATCACTCAGTGTATCAGGCCCTCAGGGCACTACACGAAGATGATTTTAACCTGCCCTACGCAGCCCTATAGACTTGGCTTGCACAAATGTACTAGGCCTCCTACAGATAATTCTCCATCTCCACTGATCCCCCTGGACAATACCCCTTGGAGGGCTGGTAGCCAGTGACAGGTAAGCTCCTGTTGGGCTGAGTCAACCTAACCCAGGACATGGATGTATACGCCCATGCTCCAAAGATGGGTAAGGTTCATGCCTGAACAGGACAACGTAAACAGGCACAGTCCATGATCCTGGGATCATCCCGAGGCAGAGCTGCCTACAGGCTCTCACTGGACAGTCATTTTTAAAGAAAAAGGGTGGAAATGTAGCAGAAGGCCTCCAAAGATGGCGCAGACCCAGAGCCCTGGGATTCAGTGAGAATTCACTTCACTTCTTGATCCACAAATAGCCTGCCAAAAGGAGCCCATGCCTCCGTACCCTGCTCATGAGCCCAGTGACTGCTGACAGACTGCATGGCGCAGACCAATCAGAAAGCGATACGCTGACTAAAGGGACATGGGGGCGGAGAAAAGGGAAATATAAGGCCTGCCCTCTCCTGCATTAAATGAGCCTGCAGCACCTCACCTAGTGCTTGCTTCTACCTGACTCCTGAGGTCTGTGTGTCATGACTCAGTGCCTCTTGCCCCACCAATCGGCAGGGGACCTGATCCAGGTCGGGGTCTTCACAGCTGGCCTGAGGAGAACCCACAACATTACTTAGCAGCTTACACAATATCCTCTGATATTTTGAGAGCTAGTCTTCAGAAAGGAGGCTTCTAGATCAGTTCCAGATCCAATACTCCAAGTCCTGTGGCTGAAGTATGGCCTGTCTTTAGCAATAGGTTCTTACCTGTAAGTTCTGGGAGGAAATCAAGCACTGTGGAAAAACCCTGTGTTATGGGGACTCTCATGGATTACCCTGACCAACAACTCAAAGAGAGATTTCTGTTGTCTTATATTGTGTTTCTTGTTATATGACCTTCAGCTATACACATGCGCTCATATAAATATCATGTATGCATATTTTCAGTAACCTTTAGAATTAATACATTATCTTCAGGTTTTTCAGAACACCTAAGCATTATTTATGTACCCTCTCTTTCTCCCTGTCTAACCCTTCCTCCCAAGTTAAAATGCCCCTATTTTCTCTATTTCCCTCCATGACATCTGTCCCCTATTATCCCCACTCCTTGCAGTTCCTTCTTTCCTTTACCCCCATGGCTCCTTTCCATTTCCATGACTCCTGGGGTAACATCAGGATATATATCTGCATATAAAAATTTGGAGTTTTAAGATCCACAAAGGAGATAGAACGTACATCACTTGTCTTTCTGAGTCTGTGTTACTTTATTAGTCTAACTTTTTCTACTTCCATCCATTTACCTGCAAATTTCTGTTACATACTGAATAATGCATTTTCCCCTTTCTGTGTGATTTGTGTCCAAGTAAAACTGTATCTTCTGTAACTTCTACCTCATTCTTACTCCTCACTGTATGATCCTTCCTATTAGTTCCAAGATTTTGAATCCCAGGAAAGTCTTGTCAGCATGGATACAATTTTACCCTTGCTTCCTGGGACATGTTAGAGACAGTAAGTCAAAACCTCTATCTTATTGTTTTCCACCTTCATCCAATTTTCCTGCCTAATCAGAAGCTAGTGTGGAGGATAGCATCCCCATATCTGTTTTCTAGAGTCTATCAGCCATTTGGGGCAAATACATGTATGCAAGGCAGATGACTTATATAACAAGGCTACCTCAGGCTGTATAAAGGAATCTGACTAACTTGAGATTTTCTTATAATGAAACCCCAGTCTCAGATGCATTTCCTTAGCTGCTTGTCTTAGTACTAATTATAGGAAACCCGCAATTGAAACTACAGCAAGGAGTCAGACCTTATCTGGTTCCAGAAGAGGAAAGGTAGCCGCGTTGGGTTTACTTCTTTTGACATCCCACCCTCAGCTGAATCAACCTTATTTACATATTCATTAGCCATTGCATGAAACATTCAGCTGACCTTTCTCAACTAGTCTGTGTTTCTTTCAATCCCTGTTGGATGACAATTATGTTGTGCGTCTTATCCTGAGGATAGGGGAACACATATCTATTCACCGCAGATACATTACTGATGAAAGAAAACCCCGCCCCCAATCAAGCAATAAAGGATAAGAAAACAAACAAGAATAAAAAATTCCACCTAACTTGGTGAAACATTAATTCTGTGTGGGTTGCTTACAGGAGCAAAGAGGGATGAGGACTCACCTACAAGAGAATAGGTGAAACCATGACTGTAACACTAGAAATTGCTATCTAGTGATAACCAACAAAACTTTGTCTTTCATGCCTGCTGTATAACTTATCTGTACCTCTACTAGGAAGAGATTACTTTCCCCAGTGATTGCTTCTATATCCTTGGGCAAAGACCTTGAAAATTTTACAAATTTCAGGAGCTTTTTGATACTTTGAAGTTTCATTATCTTTCAATTCTTATGAGTCTCCCTTTTCCTCTCTACAGAAATGTATGAATTAAGATGAAAATGCTGCAGAACATGTGTGCATTCAGATAACTGATAAAATTAATTTTATTTGTAAAGAATTTCTGATAATATGGCATATTTAAGAAGACAAATCTGTGATATCAGAGTACACACAATTTATTTGTTTCTCTTTTACTGATGAAATCACGAAGAGTAGAAAGTGAGGAAAGAGATATGAGCAGAGGCTTTAACTCCTTGGCTGATCCCTCTGTCTCAGCTGAGCCTATGATCCCTTGATGACCCACCCAGTGATACTGTTCCTAGCCAACTTGTAGAACAGACCTCTCCACACCTACTTTGATCAACCACTGACTACTGCTGCTCTGTGAAAGAATGTAAACTGGACAAAATGGCAGTTTCCCACATTGGAGACGATTGCAGAGGGATGAGAAACAAGGACCATCTGCTTGAAGAATGTCCAACAGCTGGGTGGATAATTCCTTGGGCCAGAAGGGAATGCGAATGATGCAGCACAGCATCTGGCATGCTGGATTTCAGCAGGTCATGCCCTAGTACTTCTGGGTATGATAAAAAAAAATCAGAAGACTGAAACTTGGGATCATGAGAAACTGCATACAAACAGCAAAACTACTTCTTTTCTTCCTGAATTCCTAGGAGTTCAGTGGCTGGATGATAAAAGTGTTTTCTCTCATAAGTCTCTCGTTAAGCCACAGAGTGTTACCTTATGGGGGAAGACATTAAATTGCAAAATTAAAAATGAACAGTACAACAATGGCATATTTACATTTTTACCAAAATTAGATAAGTTATCGAAATAGTTCTGCTGAGTTTAGTTTTAATATACCTATATCACCCAAATTATAGATTTGCATATATATATATATATATATATATATATATATATATATATGTGATAGAGTGTGTGAAATTGTGTGGGAGATAGTAAGGGGTACTAGCATTATTTATTATCTGCAGTGCTAAATAATGCAACTTAAAAATCTCTCTTTAATAATAATAATTACATTAATGGATTTAAGGTACTAATATTGGTCCAAAGTCCACATTGTGTTTGCAGAGCAGAATTCATACATTTTAGAAAGTCAAAGAAATTAAAGCATATCTTGAGCATTTAATTGTGTTATAAGTTGTGTCATTAATTAATATTTATTTGTCCATGTTTGTGTTTTTATTATTTATTTCTGAAAAACACATAAAAAGAATTGCTTAATTTCTATAGGATAAAAAGAACATAGTCATTTTTCTCTTTTTGCTTTCCTTTTCAATGAAAATAGCATTTGAAATTTAAAATAATGCTGAAACTATTTCAGAAAAAGATCACATCAAATTTCATTAGTTTCAAACTATCTATGTAAGGTGTTGACCTTGGGGAGGGACTTTGTGAATATAATACAAAATGAAATTTTCATTTGCAGTGAAGTATTCATCTATCCAAGTGAATTAACTTTACTACTACACAAATACCATTTAATCAATGGTGTCTTCTGAACATCTGTCCAAGTTGGCTTAAAACACATAAGAGTTTTATCCCTGCCTAAATTCGAGATTGTGAATTCATAAACAAGGGATCCTGTGGCTCTGGTCCAGTCACTCCTTCCTGATCTCAACATCCATATACCCTCCTGCATTCATTTCACTTACAAAAGGCTGGTTCTCTGTTCCCGTTGGTCTCAAATCCTTTGGATCAATGTGCTATACCCTAACGCTTTCCCTTCCTCTGTACCACACTTTTCTTCTCTTTTGGTCAAGGATTATTTGTTAGGCATATACTTTTTATTGCATATTTGAACACTAAACCTGTACTTACCCTTACTCTCAAAGAGCTTAAAGACCATATGGGAAGAAAATAATGTAAACAGCAAGATAGAAATAAGCAAAATACAATTTGGAACAAAAGGGCATTTGACTAAACACTATTAATCACAATCTGCCCAGGCTTATCCCATAGAATATATGGCCCATCAGTATACATTTATCTTAATAAAATTATTGCAAATCTTCTTATGAGAGGTATAATTTGATTTATGGAACATGTTCTGTAGATGAATGTAATCTTCTGACTACACTTTCTCTGTCCATCTTTCTTTTATCAAATTAATAAAAATGAACATACAAGAAAGCTTTACTATCCAGTAATATAATTCCCTTTCTGGGAAGTTGTTTGATGTACTGACATGGTAATATTGATAAACATTGCTTCTCTCAAGATCACTAATAGTATCTTGTGCTTCATTAAATGCCTGGAACTCAGATAGCTAACAGGTATCAGTGTAATGAATAAAGAACTTAAACAATAAATAATCATAAAGCCTCTTTTATCTTAGAGTAGCCAAACTCTAGTGTGTGAGACCCAAAGAACTATTGGCTTTTCAGTTAGTAGTTTCACTTACAATGGGTGATCAGACTATTTATTCAACATACAGCTTTACCTATTGTTCAAATACTAAGCTACGAGACGGAGAATCACAATACAAAGACATACATTCTTTTCTCAGTGAGCTGACAGGGAGCAAGGACCAGTGAATGACTGTTCATCAAGGAATATAATGAGCACTGTATGATGAAGGGTCTACCAGACCAAAAAAAGGCTGGACAGTCTGTACAGTCTATTAATGGTTTATAATAATGATATTTTTATTACTGAAATTAGTAAAGGGTTGCTTCTATTTACCAGTAAGGTAACAATAACAATGAATAATTTAGTTGAATTTTCACTATGTTCATCTTCCAAAAATGCATATAAAATTCTTAGCATATTTTCAGCAATACAATGGTCAGTATAATAAGTACATGCAGTACTTACATGTATTGAGATCAGAAATAAAATTACATGCCTTTATTTTCATATGAAGTAGTATAATTTTTACAGTTAAAATGTTATTGAATATTTGTGATTTTCATATAGTATAATTTGATAATATGTAGATACCTTCCATATTTATATATATATATATATATATATATGGCCTATAGAGTCTGATTTCTATTCCCAAACAGAAATTCTTCAGTGTGGTCCATCCACTGGAGTCTGGTTAACCTATCAAGATTCCCATCCCTGGGGAAACTGTCTCTCCCCCTCCCAGCAGCCATCAGTTATCAAAAGTTTCTTAGGTTGGGCTAGGGTTTCTTACCCCTTGCCCATGTCTATGCTGGGATTTTGCCTTTTATGAACTTCCATAGGATGGGACCTGTACATGTTTTCATTCAGTGTGGTCCATCCACTGGAGTCTGGTTAACCTATCAAGATTCCCATCCCTGGGGAAACTGTCTCTCCCCCTCCCAGCAGCCATCAGTTATCAAAAGTTTCTTAGGTTGGGCTAGGGTTTCTTACCCCTTGCCCATGTCTATGCTGGGATTTTGCCTTTTATGAACTTCCATAGGATGGGACCTGTACATGTTTTCAAATTTGCTTGAGTACATATGTAATCATTTAGAACTTGGAATACTTTTCCATAGGCTCATCTGGTTTTTAATTCTTTTATTTTGGTCTTTTTGAGACAGGGTCTCCCTGTAGCCCCAGATGTCCTGGAACTCACTATGCAGACCAGGCTGTCCTTGAACTCACAGAAATCTGCCTGCCTCTGCCTCCGGAGTGCTGGGATTAAAGGCATGCACCACCACACCCAGCCTGGTTTTTAATTTTTAAAAATATTTTATTTCTCATTCTTGTTTTATGTGTATGTGTGTATTACCTGCATTTATGAAAGTGCACCGGTGTCATGCTATCCCTCCTGAGGTCAGAAGTGGGCAATGGAGCCCTAGGAACTGGAGTTAGGCACAATTGTTAGCTACCATGTAGGTGCTGGGGACCGAACCCAGGGCCTCTGCAAAAGTAGCCAATGCTCTTAACTACTGAATCATCTGTCTAGATCCTCTTCTGGCCTTTATAGTTTGTATTGAAAAATGAGCTATTTGAAAGCCTCAGAAGCAAGGGGCCAACACCAAGGCCAAAGGAGGGTCCAAGGAACAGGATGAGGTGGTTCTGACTAACTACGGACTATCAGAGAAGATGTGAGGCCTAAAGCAGCAAGAATATGGCTGCTCCCAAAACAGGGGTTGGTGACCTAGTGACAGGATGAGGAGGAAACTGGCTAAATCACCCCTGCTAAACAGGCTTTCTCCCACAGACTCAGCAGGATGGGGCCAAGGCCCAAGTAATGTCAAGAGGAATAGGATGGGCTAGTTCATAGTAGCTAGCAGAGAAGGTGTGGGCTCTGGAGTAGTGCAACTAGGGATGATCCCAAAGCAGGGAGAAAGGCAAGACATAATCTTACTAACTCACCTCAGCTAGTCAGGTACTCTTCCACAGCCTTAGCAGGAAGGGAAACCCTGTCTCAAACAATGAAATGGGGAATAATTGAGAAGGACACCCAATATCAACATCTGGACTCCAGATGTGCATGTGGAGAGAGAGCAAGAGAAAGAAAAAAAGAGAGAGAAAGAGACATAAGTCAACTCATATATAATTAAATTGAATCTACTCTTTTTCCATGTTTTAGCTGAACATTGTAAATTTCACATATCTTGATTATACTTAGACTTCATCTCTGTCCTCTAGTAGTCCCCTTTAATGATGGATTTCATGTACTTTCAAAATATATATATCTTAATGTGTATATATAGCTTAATGTATATATATATATATCTTAATGTGTATATATAGCTTAATGTGTATATATATATGGCCTAAAGTTTGTGTCTCCAAACATCCTTTTCTGTGGATCCATCTACTAGAACATAGTTAATCTATCTTGCATCACACTCTGAGGAAAAAAAAAATTACTCTCCCTCTCCCAGAAGTTATCAGTTGCTAATAATTCCTCATCTACATTTGGGGCTCCTTACCCACTGCCCTCCTTCTATGCTTAGATTTTGTCTGACTTGAGCTTGCATGGGTCACATGCATGCTGTTACCATTATGTAAGTTCATATGAATAGCTTTGCAGCTGTTGGTAAACTTATCTTTCCTTATGCCCGTCAAACTCCTCTGGCTCTTAAGATTTTTATGTCCTCTATTCCATAATCATCTCTGAGCCTTGGATGGCAGCAGTTTGATATATCATGAACTATTCAGAGGCACTCGCTATGAGTTCTCTTAGTCTCTAGTCTTCACCAGCTGGTTGGTTTTTTTGTTTGTTTGTTTGTTTAATCACCATCTGTTGCATGAGGAAGTTGCACTGATAAGAGTTGCAAGATGCATTACTTTCTTTCCATCTTTTGTTCTACATTCCCCAAGCCTTAGTGGTATATGTGGCATTTAAATGTGTCACTGAGGACTGTGAACTTCACAGACATTTATCTCTGAGTTTGACCAGTGGTAGAACTTTGTAATAATTGCCATCTGTTGCCAAAAGAACTTCTTTGATTTGTTGTGAGGTTCAGAATATAGTAAGAAAATTCATTGGTGTAGGAATATGACAAACTAGGTTTTATAGTTCTTGATCCCCTTGTAAAAACTTCTCTGTCTGTCCCCATGCTGTCCCCATTCCTGTCTTGTGCCTAGGCCCACAATTGCTCTTCCTGCCTGAGGCACACAACTGTTCTTTCTGTTTAAGACCCTGCCCACTGCATCTTGACAGCAACCTTAACACAAACCCCAAACCCTCACCCACACCAGCAACATTTTCTTACACCAAGGTGTCCCCATTCCTAACTTGAGTCTAAGCCCATATCTGCTTTTCCAGTCTGAGACCTTGTCCACTGCACCTAGACCGGCTATGTTCACTCACCCCACACTGTCCCTATTCCTGAATTGGGGCTAGACTACCTCCAGCTCTTCCTCCATGAGACCTCTACATTAGTCTCTGAAGCCGGACCCTTCCCACTGCATCTTGATCCCCCTGAACCCTAAGTAGCTATATTTTCTTGCTTTAAGGACCACACCTACTCTGCCAAGCCAGTTAGACCCTCTACACACTGTCACTACTGCCTCACTGGCCCTAGGGCTTTACTGATTTTCCTGACTGAAACCTCTTCACTAGTCTGCTAGAAAACAGTCACTGGATTCCCATAGTCTTGAACCGGGCCTAGACCCCTTTGCCCTGCTGGAGAGCTCTTGACCAACCAACTTGAAATCATCCTGTTCTGCCAATAAAAAATCAAAAGTGAGAACCCGAGCACACACCAGCTAATTATTCATACAGAAATGGAGAGCAAAACAGGTACATCAATAATATAAAATCATTCACACTTCAACTAAACAAAGGAGGACTAGAATTTGGTATCAGACACAAAACCAACACAAGAAACCCATATGCCTAAATCATAATGCAAAGACAGAAATAATATGAATCAAGAGACTATGTCCCCAGTAAAATCAACCAGTCTTACACATGTTTAGTATGATGAGAATCACCCAGAGGAACACTAGGACACATAATTTAATCATAAATATTTAGAAATCATAAATATGATTAAAAGTTTTAATAACTTTAAAGAATACACTGACAAACACTATAAAGAACTCAAAGACGTTAGGAATAATATCCTGAGTAGAGCTCAAGAAAATATGAGCTCATGTCTGAATGAGATGGGGAAAAAAAAAAGCATTTGGTGAATTGAAAGAATTCACAAAGGAAATAAAAATACTGAAGAAAACTCAAGCTTAATGAAGATGGAAATAAAATTTCAATAAACCAATTTTGTAGAACAGGAAAAGACTCACAAGCATAATGAATGAAATGGAAACAGAATATCAAGAAGAGCTGGAATATCAGAATATCAGTTGAACTGGACTGCTCAGGCAAAACATGAAAAACTTAGAAATCACACCATGGAATATGCAGGAAATGTGGGACATCATAAAAAGAAAATATCTGCACATCATAGGTATAGAGGAAGGAGAAAAATCTCAGGACAATAATATTGACCAGATCTTCAACAGGATTATGGAGGCAAACATTCCTAAATTAAGGGAAAACATAGCTATGCAGATAAAAAAGTATACAGACCATCAATTAAACAGGTCCAAAACAGACATTTCTCATGGCATATCATAGCAAAAACAATGAAAGTTCAAAACAAAGAGAATTTACTGAAAGCTGCAAAAGAAAAAACAAGAAGTTACATAAAAGGAAAAGCCATAATAATTACATCTGACATTTCAATGCAAACTATAAAAACTAAAATAGCATGGGTAAAAGTATCCATGGTACTAAACGACTATAGATACCAACTCAGGACACATTACTTAGAGAAAAAAAAACTCTCTATCATAGAAAAGAAGAAAGAAAATTTTTCGATGCTCCAACTAGGCTGAATGAAATCATGTCTATTCTTTTTCTAAATAGAATTAGAAACTCTTGCTATAATAATAATGCAAGAGAAGGAAATTAAAGGAGTACTAATTGGAAAAAAAAGACACCATATTATCATGGTTTGCAAATGGCATGCCATTATACATAAGATATTTTTGTGGAACCCTGCTGTTAGGGTTGCAGTTTCTCCATGTCCGGATAGCCCTAAGGGGCTCCACGTCTGATGGAGAAACTCCCCTTTTCAGCAGGGCGCCTCCTGCTCTCTTCCTGGCTCACTTTGAAGTGCCCGTCACAGATGCCTTATCTAAAACATGACCTCTGGCTTAGAAACTACCAGGTTTTTTTCTATGTGATAATCAGGCACTGTCTGACAAGAAGCCCACCGCCACATGTAAATAAAGCATTCTATGAGCACCTATCAGCTGAGGCTTTTGCTACTGCCTCCACAATATAAATCTTCTAGTTTCCCCCTAATAAATCAGAGCTGTATCACTGAATCTGACTGAGCTGTATCACTGAATCTGACTGAGCTGTATCACTGAATCTGGCTGAGATGTGTTTCACTGTGCCTAGGACCAGCCTGTGAGCAGTCTTCCCAGAGGAGCTGTCCTCTGTCAGCACTCACTCGCGCAGCTCCTGTGTTTGCTGTTCCTGCACACCCTGCCCTCGTGGGACGGTGGCCAACGTCCCGCGGTCACAGGGGGAGTGTCCCGCAGCTAGCCTGAGCATCCTGCAGCTTGGCGCAGCCCACCTGGCAGCCCGCAGCCCCCTGCAGAGCCTGCACTCGCCAGCGGCGCAGACCTCCCGATCTGTAGCCGCCAACACCTGGCAGCCACGGAGGAAGAGAGAGCCAGAGACCCACCCGCCCCGCAGCTGGCGCCCGAACGTGCGGCTCCTGGACCGCGCAGAATTCATGAGTATCCCTTCCATCAGAAGGGCATCAGCAATCCCTTTCTCCTATCAGGAGTGGAGTGTCCATCCAATCAGGGGGACATCATATCTCTCCCACCAGGAGAGCATCAAAAATCTCTTTTTCCTTCATCTCCCATCAGAAGATTAAAAGGCAGCTTTGCCTTTAAGCCATCCCCACCTTTGCAGGATCGGGAATCTCTCTTTCCTTCATATCCTATCAGGAGATTAAAAGGCAGCTTTGACTCCAAGCTGCCCCACCACTGGGGACTGGCAGTCTCTTCTCTCTTTTCCTCCTTTTATTTTCAGTCTAAGTCTTCACGTGGGACTGTTAAAGGCAAAGAAGCAACTGAAGCTTTCTGGTCAAGGCTACTCCTTGACGTAAGCTGAAGGCTCTGTGTCCTCTTAGCGGACCCCGACAGCCTGCACAGGTGTAGACAAAAGACCTCGCACCTCCCCTCGTGATCCGGTGGCCAACGGATCGCATACACAGAGGGAGCGTCCGGCAGCTCACAGCGACCCGCAGAGCTGCCAGCGTCCAGTAGCTGTGGAGAGCCAGGGACCTGCACAGCAATGCGGTGCGTGAAACCCGCGCACCCCAGCCAACAGCTGGCGTAGCAGCACGCAACCCACCACGCCCCAGCAACAGCTGGTGCCCAACTTCCCTAATCGGTTTTGTTATCCTGCCCCCGGGGCACTCAAACCACAGCTAAAACCAGTTAGGTGAGAATTTAAATTAACTAGCCCCTGTGGAGCACTTGAAAGTTCAAGGTGGCTCGCGCCATATAAACAAACAAACAAAAGATTTTTAAAAGCCATTTTTTTTCCTGTAAACCTTAAATCTGCAGCTAGGCCTGTGTCTGTCAGAGCATTTCAATCCCCTGGTGTCAGACTGCTCCAGGAACATTAAATGCCAGACAACACTACTTTCCTTTTACAATGGGTAATTCAGCATCACGCCAAAAAAAATTCCAAATTCTCTCCCTTAGAGCCCTGCTTAAATCAAGAGGACTTAAGATTTCCCAAAAAGAAAGCTCAAAATTTTGGAATGAAGTATCTCAATTCACACCCTGGATCCTGTCAGTAGACATTTCTGATCTAGAGGTCTGGACTAACATTGCATATCTGGCTCATAAAAAGGAAATCCAGGAAAGACATAATTTTCCCCTTTCCTTTCTCCCCATAATAGCAGCCATCTGACAATGCTTAGGAAACCCACCTAAGATTGAGGAAAGCTTAGAAGCACCAGAAAATAATAAAGGGGAGGGTTTAAAAAATAAAAAAGACCCTAAAGATTTCCCAACAGCAGATTTGACAGCCCTAAAAAATAAAGAAAAAAATCCTGCAGATTGCCCAGTAGCAGATTCAACAGCCCCAAAAATAAAATTTGACCAAGTCAGACAAAACCCACCCATCAACAAAAATAACTCTTATCCCCCTCTTACTGATTTAACAAGCCCAGATGTTAACGCCCAGACTTCAAAAACTCCCAAAGATCCCCAGATAAATCCTCCTCCCCCTTCACCTCTGCTGCCACCACAGCCTGTGGCACCATCCCAGCCACACCCCACAGCCATAGAATAGCTGTGTAATCTCAGGGATAATGGGAGTTCCCAGCCCCAAGATCTCCAGACACAATGGCCTCAGGACCCCAAAACCCCACCGGTAGAAGCTTTTCCTGTTAACTTACAAATAACAAGGCAACGCCCACTAGCCTGGTACCTGCTCCCAGCAGCAGAATTTAAAAAATTATGCCAAGCTGTTCATGGAGCATGCCACAATTCATAAAAGAAACTATTACAGCTTTTACAGATGGAGGAAAAAAAGGGGCTGCATTGGTCATATATGACTCCCCTAATGACCCACCTATGATATATTTTCAACCTCTATCTGATAAATCCCCACAATTTAAAGAGCTCTTTGCCATCTACTAAGACCACAGCAGGGACATGATCCACCACCTGGATTCATAGACTGGAACTATGACCAGCTTTTTGGACAGGGCAATAATTCCTGCCAGCTGTTTTGAACAGGTCCGCTTATGTGGACTACAGGCCTGAGACCGCCTAACCCTCTTGTCCACAGGGCCTAGAGAGACCTCCTTATTAACCTTCCTAAAACAGAAACCAACTGAATCCCTCCCAGACTTTATACCTAAGAGTGCAAGCAAGTTTAAATAGAAAAATAACAGATCCTGCAGCCAAAGCAATGCTTTTAAACAGCCTTGTCTGGAAAGGGATGACCCCTGAGCACAGACAAGCATGCCAGGGACTAAAAAATGAACATTATGACAAATGGATCGTGGCCACCCATGACATTGGGACTGCCGTGTACCAGGCCTCCTCCCTTGCCCAAGCCTTTGTAGTTGCAACACAATCCAACTCAAAATGCTTTAAATGTGGAGAGACTGGACACTGGAAAAAAAATTGCCCCCAAACTGACTCAGCTGCCAGTCGACCTGCTAAAACCCTCTGTCCTCACTGTAAAAGGGGCTTTCACTGGAAAAGAGATTGTAAATCTAAATATGACAGAGATGTCAAACCTTTGCCACCTTTAAACTCCTTCCAGGTCAGCCCTCAGCCCCGCTAACAAGAGGGAAGCCACAAACATTATGGGTAACCAGTATTACAGAAAATGCCCATCCAAAATTAACCATAAAAATAGACAATAAACCTTTCAAATGCCTCCTTGACACTGGGGCTGATAAAACCATCTTAAGGCAATCTGAGGTTCCCCCACACTGGGAATTAATACCAGGAACCCAACTAATGGGAGTAGGGGGGGCCTCCCGAGCATTCATCACTAAAATCTTCTATAAATGGGAGGATTCTGATGGAGAGGTTGGCACAATAAGACCCTTGATTGCAGATTTAGCCACAAACCTCATAGGACGAGATATCTTGGAAGACCTCAATGTAGTTCTTGCTAGTGGGTCTGAAGAGAAATGCCTTAAAATAAATGATCATATGAGGTTCCTAAAACAAAAGAACCCCCAATTCTAAGGGCCACTGTTGATTACCAGACTCCCTGCCTCGACTGGATCACCAAGGAAGCAGTCTGGGTGGAACAGTGGCCATTACCCAGGGAGAAATTACTCATTTTACAACAACTTCTAGAAGAACAGTTACAGCTGGGTCACATTAGACCCTCCAGGAGCCCATGGAACACCCCAGTCTTTGTAATAAAGAAAAAGACAGGGACATGGAGACTGCTGCAGGACCTCAGAGCCATAAATACAACCATGAAAATATGGGGATCACCCCAAAGATACCTACCCATGGTCTCTGCCATCCCCCTTAATACTCCCCTGTTAGTCCTAGATATAAAAGACTGCTTTTTCTCCATCCGTTTACACAATAATGATTGCCAACATTTTGCCTTCTCAGTTCCAAAAATTAACAATTCTGGGCCAGCTGATCGATATGAATGGCAAGTTCTGCCACAGGGTATGGCAAATAGCCCTACAATATGCCAGGAGGCTGTTGCAAACGCACTAGCACCCCTTTTTAAAAAAAGGCCTACACATGGATGACCTCTTGGTCTGGCAAGATGAGGATTCCTCTCTAGAAGACCTAAAAGATGCTATGATAAACACCCTGGAGACAAAAGGTTTTATAATAGCCACAAATAAAATACAGTCAGTTCCCCCCATTACCTTCCTGGGGACTGAAATAACGCCTACTACTGTTAGGCCCCTTAAACCTATCCTGGACACCCCCCATCACCTTACCCTTAATTCTCTTCAGAGCTTTTTAGGCAATACCAATTGGCTGAGGCCCTGGCTTCCCATCCCCACAAGCCAATTACAGCCACTCTTTGACTTCCTAAAGGGAGACAGAAATCCGTCCACCAGAGAGTATCTGAACCCAGATGCAAAAAGGGCTCTCCAAATTATTAATAATCACTTCCAAAAGGCAACACTGGCCAGATATGACCCTGAGGTGACGGTTCAGCTCTTAATTTTTAACTCCTCCCCCACCATGTTGGGAGCAATTTATCAGCCACAGGGAGTACTAGAATGGCTTCACATGCCTATAGGGGGCCTCCTCGCTTTCTTACAGAAGTAGACACACTTGCATCCATGATTCGTTAAGGAAGAGATGGAACCCTACAGATTATAGGAAAAGAGCCTGATACCCTCATTATCCCCTTCCCATTATCGGATGTACAATGGCTCCTAAAAAATTATCCCTCCTTTTCAATTACCTTAATAGGCTTCCAGGGACAGATTGATAATCACTACCCCAAAGATAAATGGATGTCAGCTATTCCGGTGCTTCACTGGCTCCCACTTCAGCTTTTCTGCCACAAACCCATAAAAAATACTACAACAGCCTCTACAGATGGGGGGAAAAAGGGGCGGCATTGGTCCTATACGACTCCCCTAATGACACCCCTATGATATATTTTCAGCCTCTGTCTGATAAATCCCCACAATGTAAAGAGCTCTTTACCATCTATATAGCCCTTGATAAAACTGATGAGCCCTTCAACCTTTACTCTGACAGCATTTATGCATTTAATTTACTCCCATGGCTAGGTCTAATTTACTCCCATGGCTAGATCATTTCTTTATCAAAATAGATGGCAACCCCATATCACCCCTGCTAATTAAAATTTCCACACTGTTACAAAAATGGGTGGCTCCATTATTTGTCCAGCATATCAGGTCCCACTCCTCTCTCCCAGGTCCTCTTACTGAAGGAAATGCCATAGCAGATGAGGTAGCCACTGCTGGAACTTTCTCTGCCAGCGTAACAGATGCCCAAAACCTCCACCATGCCACCCATATTAATTTGCAAGGGCTCCATCTCAGATTCCCCCACATTCCCCTCAAACAACTTAAATGCATTGTTAGAACCTGCTCTTCTTGTGCATCAATGATACATAACCCTGCTATACAACAGATGGGCACCAATCCTAGAGGAGTAAAATCTAATGCCCTCTGGCAAGTTGATGTAACTCATGTCCCCCAATTCGGCAGACAAAAATATGTATTTGTAACTATAGACACTTACTCACACTTCCTTTGGGCTACTGCCCAAACTGGTGAAAGTTCAAAAAAACTAATAAATCACATGCTCCCATCCTTTGCCATCATGGGCCTCCCTGCACAGCTAAAAACAGATAATGGCCCAGCATTTACCAGCTCCCCATTTAAAAATTTTTGTGAAGCCTGGAAAATCACCCATCACACTGGTATCCCATACAACCCACAAGGATAAGCCACTGTGATAAGGTCACATAAAACCTTAAAAGACCAACTAAAAAGACAGGCTCAAACAAC
>NW_008356676.1:7395472-7405539 GCF_000622305.1 Nannospalax galili
GAGGACCTAGGTTTGACTCCCAACACCCACATGTTGGCTAACAACTGTCTATAACTCCAGTTCCAGGGGATCCAATATCTACTTCTACCAGATAAGATCAACTATGTCCTGGAGCAAGTACATTCAGTATGTTGCTAACTTTCTTCCCTTCACCACCTACCCCAATGTCTAACTGCTTTTTTTGTGCCTCCAGCAATAGACCTCACTGACAGCAGTACCAGTTAATACCACCCTTCTCTACCCAGGAACAAAAAAAGATTTCACTGACTCTCATCTAGTGGATATCCCCTTATTCAAACAACTGGCTAACTATCCAATTTGCATTTCCAGCAAGAGTGAGCCTACTCATTACAAGTGCCTCACTAACATTACTCTCTCCAATACAGCATGCATCACCCCTCCTCTTTTCATATGGTGCAAAGGAAAAGCCCAAAACTGTAATTTCTCTTTGTCCACCTTTTGTGTACCAGTAATGATTACACCCCAGGTGTACCTACTCAAAAAGGAGAAAGCCGCTCTCCTCCTACATAGCTGCCAGCGGAGAGAAATCTTCATCCCTTTGCTGGTAGGGATCGGACATGCACTCTCCCTGGGTGCTGGAGGCATTGCTACAAACCTAGCACCTGGCGGGAGATTTTCGAGAAAAGCTGGACCAGACAATGGCATCCACGACTGACAGCCTGGAATCTCTCCAACGACAAATGAACTCTCTTGCCAGGGTTGTGCTCCAAAACAAAAGAGCACTGGACTTAATAACTGCTGAACATGGGGGGACATGTGTGGTATTGGGAGAGGAATGCTGTTTCTTTGTAAATGAATCAAATGTTGTTGAAACCAATGTTAACACTCTCAAAAAACTTCGTAATGATCTATTTTCAAGATTTCAATGCACCAAACAATTAGGTTAGTTTAGTAATCCCTTGTTTTCATGGCTCCTACCCTTTCTTGGCCCCCTGGTCATACTGTGTGTTATTTTGATGCTTGTTCACTGTTTTATAAGATTTCTTCGTGGAAAAATTACTGCCATTGCTAAAATCACTACAAAACAGGTCATGGTCAATTATCAGACTTTGGATTCTCCTGAGATAGATGAGTTGGCTCTTAGAGCTTGTGATGACACTTCTCCATTTTAAATCAAACAGGGGAGATGTTGGGGAACCCTGCTGTTAGGGTTGCAGTTTCTCCATGTCTGGATAGCCCTAAGGGGCTCAGCGTCTGATTGAGAAACTCCCCTTTTCAGCAGGGCACCTCCTGCTCTCTTCCTGGCTCACTTTGAAGTGCCCATCACAGATGCCTTATCTAAAACATGACCTCTGGCATAGAAACTACCAGGTTTTTTCTATGTGATAATCAAGCACTGTCTGACAAGAAGCCCACCACCACGTGTAAATAAAGCATTCTATGAGCACCTATCAGCTGAGGCTTTTGCTACTGCCTCCACACTATAAATCTTTTAGTTTCCCCCTAATAAATCGGAGCTGTATCACTGAATCTGACTGAGCTGTATCACTGAATCTGACTGAGCTGTATCGCTGAATCTGGCTGAGATGTGTTCCACTGTGCCTGGGACCAACCTGTGAGCAGTCTTCCTGGAGGAGCTGTCCTCCATCAGCACTCACTCACGCAGCTTCTGAGTTCGCCATTCCTGCACACCCCGCCCTCCTGGGATGGTGGCCAAAGTCCCGCAGTCACAGGGGGAGCGTCCCGCAGCTAGCCTGAGCATCCCGCAGCTTGGCGCAGCCCACCCGGCAGCCCGCAGCCCCCTGCAGAGCCTGCACTCGCCAGCGGCGCAGACCCGCTGATCTGTAGCTGCCAGCACCCGGCAGCCACAGAGAAAGAGAGAGCCAGAGACCTACCCGCCCCACAAGATATTCCAAAAAATTCCACTAGAAAATTTATAGAAATAGTTAATAATTGCAGCAAAGTGGCAGGTTACGAGGTTACAAAATCAACTTGCAAAGAATCAGTAGCCTTCTATATACCAATAACAAGCAGTCAGGATAAGAGTTCAAATAAATCTTCCCATTCACAATATCCTAAAATAATGTTTCTAGAACTAAGCTAATAAAATACATTAAAGATCTCTAAAATGAAAAATGTAAGTTTTTGAAGAAAGGAATTGTGGTATTCACAAGGAAAGAGCTCCTGTGATCATGGGACTGGTAGAATTAATACTCTGAAAATGTCTATCCATCCAAAAGCAATTTACAGATTCAATGCAATGCTAATAAAAATTACCTTAATATTCTTCACAGAATTATAAAAAAATTCCCAACATTCATATGGAGTCATAAAGGACCCCATATACACAAAGAAATCCTAAGCACAAAGGGAAATGCTGGAGAGATTATCATACCAGATATCAAACTAAACTACTGAGTTATAGTCTCAAAAACTAGCATATGTGTTAACATATAAATGGATACATAAATCATTGAAGAAAATAGAAACCCAAATGCAAATGCACTCAATTACAGCTACCCAATATTTGAAAAAGTTGTCAATAACTCACAATGGAGTAAAGACAGTATCTTCAACAAATGGTGCTGACAAAATTTAATCTCTACTTGTAGAAGAATGAAACTAGACCCATATCTATCACCCTGCATAAAAATCAACTTCGAATGCGTCAAAGACCTCAATATGAAGCCTAAAAGTCTGAAGCTATTAGAAGAGAACATAGATAGTACCCTACTAAATGTAGGTGCAGGAAAGGATTTTCTAAATAGAATATTTTTGTGGCTCAGGAAATGAGGGCAACAATCTGCAAGTGAGACCTCATTAACATAAAATTCTTCTTTCCATCAAAGGAAATAATAAATAGAGTGCAGTGTAAACCTACATAGTGGGAGAACATCTTCATCAGGTATACGTTTGACAGAGGATTAATATCCAGAATGTACAAAGAACTGAAAAATCAACCAAGAAAACACATGACACAATTAAAAGATAGGCTATGGATCTGAAAAGAAAGTTCTCAAAAGAAGAAATAAAAATGGCTAAGGGTCACCTTAAATATGTTCAGCATCCTTAGTAATTAGGGAAATGCAAATTAAAATCACTTGAAGATAACATCTTACCCCAGTCAGACTGAATAAGATCAAGAATACAAGATACCAAAGAGTACAAACGCTGGTGAGGATGTGAAGAATGGAAAATGTTCATTCCCTGCTGGTGGGTTTGCAAAGTTGTGAGATTACCATGGAAAGCAATGTGGAGCACTCTCAAAAAACTAAAGATAAGTGTACCATCTGCTCCAGTTATGTCACTCCCATATACCCAAAGAATTCATCCTACTGCAAATGCACTTGTGCATCCATGTTTGTTGCTGCTCTTTTTACAATAGCTGAGAAATGGAAACAACCTAACTTTCCCTCAACGGGATGAACAGACCATGGAAATGGAGTATATTTACACAATATTACTCTAATCAGTAGTAAAGAATGACTAAATCTTGAAATTGGCAGATAAATGAGTGGAACTAGAAACTGTTATACACAATCTATACAGTAACACAGACTCAGAAAAAAAAAGTGAAATATGTTCTACTTCATTTGTTGATCTTAGTACCAAAACTCGTATGTCAATCTTGATGCAGGAGGCAGGAAAATGAAAAGAAACCGTGGAGATAAAGGAAAAGAAGGAACCTGAAAGAGGGGAATAGGAGACAAGTATTACCAGGTTAATGGGGAAAATGGGAGTATTTGAACAGGAAGGGAGGATGGAAGGTTATACAAGGAACCGTGGGGATACAGGGGAAGGAGCTCAAGAAAGGGAAATAATGGGAAACTGGAGACTGGTACTATCAGGGGGGAATGGGGAAAACAGTGATAGCTTAACTGCAGTGGGAAGAGGGAGGTTTAGGCAGGATAAGAGAAAGGAGAGATAAATAATGCTTAGGTCATGTGAGAAAACAGGGAAATGTATTAGCTCAAAACCTACTGAAAAGTATACTTACAATATCTGAACATGAGTGCATGTGTATACCTGAGAGCTATATAACAAGAAACATAGCCACAGGCAGGAAAAACCTCTCTTGGTGTTGTTGATCAGAGTATCCCAAGAGACTCCCACAATAACACAAGCTATTGTCACTGCCCTTTGTTTTCTACCAGAATTTGAAGGTAAGACCCTAGTGTTGAAGACAGGACATATTTTGGACACAGATCTTAGAGCAGTGGAACCGGAACTGACCTGGAAGCCTCCTCCTCGAAGACCAACTCTCATAATTTCAGAATATACTATGCCAACTGCTAAGGGAGGAAAATCAATCAGTGATCTAACCTCAGCTTTGAAGACTAGTAATCACAACAATGACTGGCACATCACACTGTATTAGTGCAGTAGTTGCACTTTTATCTTGGGGGTAATCAATAGCTATCTAATTGAATTTAAAGCCCACTCAATGGAGTGAACTCATGTGTGTTACTGTAAACATAGCCAAATACACATAGCTGGAGAGGTCCTAGAACCTATAGAAAACACTTTGTCATATCCCTAGACAAACATAATTATTCACTAAGTGTTAAATATACATCCTAATATTTACAAAGAAGCTTCTTTCCACAACATATGAAAAACTGTTACGGAGTCCCTCAGCTGCTCAAATACTGAAAATAAATTTCTGTGAGATGCCTGGCTCTAAGTGGCACATCTACAGTGGAACCTCTACACCCAAGGCTATCAGAACATAGTGGAACAGGGGTAGAGAGAATACTAATGCATCTCTCCACTTTCACCAGTGAAGTTTCCTCATGCATCAGAAAGCAATTAAGACAGGTATGGAGAATAATAGACTACAGGGTCTGATTCTCGATGAGACTCTGATATTAAACTTCACCAACCCAGAGCTCAAGGAGTATTCTGGAAGAGGGTCCAGAAAGAGTGTAAGAACTCAGGAAGTGAGAAGGAGATATTACTAATGAAAAGATAGTTCTCAATTACAAAATTTCCAAAAAAAAAATTTTAAGAAAAATTTAATGTTATTTGTGGCAGAATCCACAATTGGGGGATCCTGAAAGAAAAACAGTCTAACTGTTGGAGTTGTTTAAAGCAAAAGTGAGCCTGAATTGTTCTCAGACATATTCCCTTCTCATTTCTCACAGAACTTTTATTCTCAAGAAAGTTGCACTTTTGTTTCTTCATTTAAACAGTATATCCAGGAGGATATAGGAAAGTAATTAGTAATTTTGTATTATCAGCGAAGAACTTTCCTTGTCTCACTCCTGCTGACTGCAAATAAAACTACAAACAGAAACTGTTAACCTTATTTCACCTGTTGTTTGCACCATAAACTGTGGCTAATTCCTGGCCATGGGCAAGAACGGGTCATTAAGACGAAATCGTGATCAATGAATGTAGTTTCAGACTAAAGCTATATGTTTAGTTTAGCTTGTAAATTTTTGGTTATAAGAGGGGCACAATACTGAGTAAGTGTTTTTACATGTTTTTCCTATAGGTTATCTGTATTTGAATAAGCTGATTACACTGTAGGAAAATGGAAAAAAATTGTGTTAAGTGATCACAAAATCTAAGATTAAATTTGCTTACAGGATTAGGCAATACAGGAGGCCTTCCCAGAAAAATAATTTCCATCATTAGTATACACATAGTGTGATACATGAGTTCTGTAATTTGTTCACAAAATTAATGGATGTGCTATTCCTTTTGGGGTATAGGACTTTCTTAGAATATAGGCTCATGGTAACATTAAATCAAATTCTATATTATATGCAAATGTCAAACTAGCCTGTAAGTACCCTGCTCTGAAATGCTTTCACTAAGTCTAGTAAGTATGAAGAAAAAGAAAAACACAAATGATGCAAGGCCAACTTGGATACAATGAAATGTTGAAAATTCACAAACAGGGGACATATTCTTGCAGCATTCCCTAAGTTAATATGAGAGAATCAAGACAGCAGTGATAAAATGTAAAGCGAGGAGATTAGTCAAGTTTGTAAACAAACAGAAATATGAAGAAACACAAGAAATCATTAGGAAAAAGAAGATTATCCAATGCCATCACTGAAAATTTCTAAATTTTGATGTGCATTCCCATTAGAGACAAATAATTGATAGTGATGATAGTCTGTAATGACAAAACGATTTATTTGGGTGATAATCTTAAGACTGATGATAAAGCTTGGCATGGTGGTGAACATCTTTAATCCTAGCACTTTGGATGTTGATGCAAGTTGATCTCTGTTTGATTGAGGCCAGACTGGCCTACGTAGTGACTCTTATCAGAAAAATTTCTTCTTGAACTAGTTGATGATTATCACAGAAACCCATAACTTCATGGTACAGAGAAACCCAAAATGTAGAATGCACAACCCTAAATGGGATATTTATATCACAATTGTCCCCACAAGGTTTAGGGATCATCAAAGAAGAAGGGATGGGAATTTTAAAAGCAGAGGTGGTGGCATCCTATACAAAAGCAATGTTTTTCAGATACAAAGGACAGTTGCTTATGTGAACTCACAACCATTGTGACATCATGCCCAAGTTCAGCATAAGCCTAGACAAATATCCCAACATGGAGAAGTAAGGTAGCCATAAAATCCCACACTGAGCTGAGGAACTATTGGCAGTTTATAGGTACTGAGGGAAGAGAATTAAGTTTTCTTTATTGGTGTGGTCCCTTATAGATCAACCAAACTGCAGTGAATGGTCACAAATCCAAGAGTATTTGGGTAGCACAAATTGGACTTACTTGTTTTTAAAAAATTATTTAAGGGGGAGTTATTGCTGGGAAGAGTTTGGAGAAGGGAGGTGTATGTGATTAAAATACATTGTGTGCCTTTCTCCAATAATTAATTAAAAGTATTCTACCAAGAGAGAAAAAGCAGAGAAGGAAAAGCAGCCAGAAAAAAAAAAAAAAACATGATGATGGAAAATGTGCTTTTGCTGAATTTTAGTTTTATAGGTCCACAATACAGACAATGAAGCTCAAAATAGAAGCTTTTTAAATATGTTTTTTAAATTTATTATTCTTACCCTATCCATGTTTCTGAATGATGTTTTCTCCCACCTGCAGTTGATGACAGCAAAATCAAAAAATATTTTGAAGACTATGACTGCTGCTAATTTTTTTTCTTTTGGAGGGGGTAGAATTTATTAAAATTATGTTGTAGTGTGTGCAAGCCAGCCCTATTCTCTTTGGGATTCCCTTGAGTTCTATTAAATTTTTCTGTATAGAAATGTAACAGGCTTCACAATGAGAGCAGGACCATTCCACAGGCTAGAGGATGCCGCTACATCAGAAAGGGACATAGTCAGAGGAAATACATCTAGAAAGCAGGTCTCATACAGTAAGAACAGACATCTTAATGAATTCACTATCAGTTTTGTTTCTGCTGATATCCAAATTTGAGTTCCTTGCATGACTTTTGAGATTACTCTCCTTTAAAAGGAAGTATGAAAATAATATCTAGTTGCCGTCATTTGAAGAAGAAATGTCCCCAATAGACTCAAGTATTTGAGTACTTGCTCCCCATTTGATGCTTCTCCCAAGGAAGCTATGGAACAGTTAGTGTGGACCCCATGGACAAAGCATTCACTGGGGGTGAGCTGCAAGGGTCCTGGATTTGCCCCACTTCCACTGCATCTCGATTTCTTGTTTATGTTTGAAAATATGAGCTTTCTCCTTTTTAAAAAAATTATTTATTTACTAACCACATGGTTAGAAGAAGTATTTCACTAAACAATTAACATATTCAATAACAATTTCCAGAGCAAAGATGCATCTTTTTCAATATTGGCTGTAAATTTTTAGGTTCACAGTTGAATTAATACAGTTATATAATATTGAACTCAGTATAACTCCTGTTAGATATAAAATTGAATGAGGTTTTAACCTTCAAAAGAGCTCTCCATTTCGTTTTAAAATATACTGTTTCATACAGAAAAACTCATTTTTAATGCTACTAACACTTAAATGTTTGCATATGCATCTCTAATCACTATGTATCTGTTTATTACTAGTCACAATCACTTTCTGAGATCTGCCTGAGTATGGTTATAAAGTCATCAGGTAGATTTCAATGGTAATGTGTTTCACCTCTACTAATTAACATGGATCAATTTTTTATGCTTCTTCCTCAAATATAACTCATTTTTTTATTTGTTGATTTTTTGGGGTGTGTACAACATACAGATCATTCCAAACAATCTTATTCATCTATATACCCAGATCCCAAATTGCACCCTCTCATAGTCCCCCCCCCCATACACACACAGACACACACTGGTTCCTGCTCCAGCCACCAGCTCCTGGCTCTCCCATGCCCTTCCAGACACCCCTTCTGGAAAAATAAACCAAGTTAAAACTCTTCCATGAGTTTCATTTGGTCATGCTGTTTTGTTACAAAGCAGAAAATGTAACGAATATATGAATCTATTATCCTGAATTTTACTATACAACAACATATGTTAAATAATTAATTTATCTTGCCTGTTCATTCATAAAGAATATTGAAGTACTTTAATTTTTCTTAACGACAATAACTGAATTTCCCTTACTAAATCAGACAAAAATTAGAGAGTATTACAAGTTAGAGAGATAGATTTATTAGAGTTAAGACTAAAACTTGTGAATATATCTAATGACATGATGAAAAACACTAATTAGCAATAGGAATGGAAATTATGCTCATATTGTCATAGTTATTTTTTGTCAACTTGACAAGCACCTAGACATATCTAAGGAGCAGGAATCTCAACTGAAGAATCTTCTACATCAGATTGGTCTGTGGCTATATCTTTCAGGAATTTTCTTGATTGTTTTATAAAGTTGAAGGGCCCAGTCCACTGAGAGTACCACCATCCCTGGGGAGTTGGGCTTGGGTTGAGTATGACTGATAGCTGAGCCAGCCAAGAGAAGCAAGCCAGTATTCAGCTTGACTCTGCTCTCTGATTCATTTTCTGCCTCCTGGTTCCTGCCTTGAGTTCCCACCTTGTTTTCACTTGATAGTCCATAAGCCAAATGAACTCTTTCCTCCCCCAGTTGATTCTGATAAGTGTTTTACTACAGCAACAAACAACAAACTAGAACAGATACATAATGTTGATTCAAACGGGGTATACTAGCATGAAACAGGAAATAGAAAAAATCTTAACACAACCAGTATCAGACTCTTAAAGAAATTCTTTTCAAAAATAATTTGATTATTTTTATTTAATGTATGTGTGTTTGCATGCATGAATATAAGGGCACCACATATGGGCAGTGCCTGTGGAAGTCCAAAGAGAGCATCAGATTGCCTGGAATTGGAGTTATAGATGGGTGTTAGCTCTTATGTCAGTGCTAGGAATCAAACCTGTGTCCTTTGGAAGAACAGCAAATGTTCTTAACCATCTCCGCAGTCCTCCCTGAAAACTTACCAATAAAATATTTTGAAAATGAATTAACATATTAGAGACTTAAAAATAAAAACATTGTACTGTTATCTGCAAATTAAATGTTTGTCTTTTTTTTTTCTTTTGTTCTTTTTGAGACAGGGTCTCTCTGTAGCCCCAGCTGTCCTGGAACTCACTATGTAGACCAGGCTGGCCTTGAACTCACAGAGATCCGCATGCCTCTGCCTCCTGAGTGCTGGAATTAAAGGTCTGTGCCACCAGGCCTGGCTTAATTCAAATTAAACTAACCTAGGAAGCTAGAGACACATTAAAATAATCAAACATAGTTGCTTTATTTTTTATAACTTACATTTAATTTGTAAGCCTGTCAAATATGTCCCTTAACAATAGCCTCCTTCTGGAACTCCAAGTATGTCACCTCTGGTGGTAATGTCTGTAGATCTCCTTTTGGGAATACCCTTGTCTAGTATTCTCTCGCTCCATATAGCATTGCAAGGCTGGCACATTATTCTTATTGGGGACTTTCTGAGTTTTCTGGTGCATTCTATGGATTTGTCTGTTCCAATAAATAAATAAATTAATTAATTAATTATAACCTAAAATTAAACATTCTAGCCGTTTCAAAGGTACAGCTCAGGGGCTGGAGAGTTGGCTCAGCAGTTAAGAGCCCTGACTGCTCTTGCAGAGGACCCAGGTTTGATTCCCAG
>NW_008356676.1:7406855-7407537 GCF_000622305.1 Nannospalax galili
TGACTAGCTAGGCATTGTTTCTCTCTTGTATCGTCTCACCCCTCTATCATGGTTTTCCCACTTGAGGTGCCCCCACTTCCCTCCCTTTCTTCCTTACTAATACACTTGCTCCTATGATCCTACCTCTGTTGAGCTTCTTCTTTCTCCTTATCCCCTAGGTTCCTCATATACCCTTCCCTACCCCCTCCCTTAAACTAACCCAATTTTTATCCATATCTCCCTTAGTAAGGCCTGTTACCTACTATTCTTCTCCTTCAGGTTATTTCTTTTCCTATAACTCACTGTTTCCTTCACTTGTCCTGGTTCTCTGCAGTTGTGTCTGTTTGCATACTTATTTATCAGAGTCTGATCCTAGGATCCACATATGAGCGAGAACATATGTCGATTTTTTTTTCTGAGATTGTGTTACTTCACTTAGTATAACAGTTTCTAGTTCCATCCATTTACCTGCAAATTTCATTATTTCATCTTTCTTTACTGCTGAGTAAAACTCCATCGTATATATGAACCACATTTTCATTATGTATTCATCAATTGAGGGACACCTAGTTTGCTTCCATCTCTTAGCTATTGAGAAAAGAGCAGCAACAAACATGGATGTACAAGTGTCCCTACAATAGGATGAGTTCTTTGGGTATATGCCAAGGAGTGGTATAACTGGGTCAAATGGTAGGTTCATTTG
>NW_008356676.1:7407978-7408662 GCF_000622305.1 Nannospalax galili
TGAGGTCCCACTTGTTAATTCGTTGCCCTTGTTTCCTGGGCTACGGTGTCCGGTTTAGAAAGTCCTTTCCTACACCTATATCTTGTAGGTTTTTCCCAATGTTTTCTTCTAAGAGTTTCAGAGTTTCAGGCTTTACATTGAGGTCTTTGAGCCATTTGGAATTGACTTGTGTGCAGGGTGAAAGATAGGGGTTTAGTTTCATTCTTCTACAAGTGGAGATCCAGTTTTACCAGCACCATTTGCTGAACATGCTGTCTTTCCTCCGGTTAATGTTCTTGGCCCCTTTGTCAAGTATCAGGTGGCTAAAATTGCAATTCCTCATATTTGGGTCTTCAATTTTGTTCCATTGGTCTATGGGGTCTATTTTTATGCCAGTAACATATTGCTTTTATGACTACAGCTCTGTAGTAGAGCTTAAAATCTGGTATAGTAATCCCCCCAGCATTGCTCTTAGTTCTCAGGGTTCTTTTGGCTATCCGGGGTCTCTTGTGCTTCCATATGAATCTTAGGATAGATTTTTCCAATTCTGTGAAAAATGTCATGGGGATTTTGATTGGCATTGCATTGAATCTATATATGACTCTTGGTAGGATGGTCATTTTCACAATATTAATTCTTCCAATCCATGAGCATGGGAGGTCCTTCCATCTTCTGATGTCTTCCTCAATTTCTTTCTTTAAAGAG
>NW_008356676.1:7409867-7470806 GCF_000622305.1 Nannospalax galili
AATTTAAATTTTTCAATGTTTAGATATTTTTCTTTGGTGAAGCACGAGTTTCTCTTCGTGGTCCCTGATCAATTCAAACAGTTGGAACACCAGTGGCACTGTTAACTGCTTTCTGGGCTGCCTCTTTAGCTTGGTGGGCTTGTAGTACAGCTACAGCTTCATCAACCTTCGAGTGGAGAGACTCTGGAGACTCAAGCATATGAAGTAATTCTGAGTTATCAATCTCCAACAGCATGCCAGTGATTTTACCAGCAGGGGTAGGATGCATGGCTTGAATGAGAGGAAACAGCCATTCACCCAACATCTGCTTTTGCTTTTGAGGCAGGCCAGATGCCAACATGGAAGCAGTTAAAGGTTCTTGACCTTGTACATGAACAGCAGGCTGTTGCATGTAATTTGTGGCTGTGCATTAAGATGTTGCTGGCGATTGCGGACTCCCGCAGCATATTTATACTGGGGAACGGTGCAGACAGCAGGAGTAGCTGCAGCTGCAGCTGCTGCAGGACGTGGACCCATCGTCTGTGTTGATGTGTTAGCAACACGCTGTGTTGACATGACTCGTGGAACCTGTGAGGAAGCTGGTCTCATAGTACTAAATGGTGATCTAGGAGCAGCTGGGTGGATAGCACCGGGCATATTTTGGAATGGATGAGGTCTGGCACCCTGAGCAGTCCAGGGAGGACTTGGTCTTAGTTGAGCAATTTGGCTAGGAGGATAGTATGCAGCACGGTTCTTTGTCTGTGGGATAACTGCCATGAAGTAACCTGAAGGAGGAGCTGGCTAGTAGGGGTTGATCACAGGCTTGGGCACAGCTCGGACACTCGCCATTCTCTGCATGTACTGGTTAGTGAGGTGAGCCTGGTGCTCTTCCTTGCGCTGAGCTAAAGCGACATACAGTGGCTTGGTCGCCACAATTCTACCATTCATTTCTGTAACTGATTTAGTGGCTTCTTCTGGGGAGGAGAAACACACAAAACCAAATCCTTTGCTGTGACCACCCTCCATCATAACCTTTGCACTAGTGATTGTACCAAATGGAGAAAACTCTTTCCGGAGACGTTCATCATCAATACCATCATCAAGATTTTTCACATAAAGGTTAACACCCTGGTATCTGGTGATCCTATCTTGCTTCATCTGTTCAAATTTGCGCTTAAGTTCCGTCTGGCATTCTACTTTTTTCTGAGCTCGACCAACATAAATTTATTTTCCACTGAGCTCCTTTCCATTCATCTCATCCACAGCTTTCTGTGCATCTTCATGCCTTTCAAAGCTTACAAATCCAAATCCTTTGGATTTTCCACTTTCATCAGTCATTACTTTCACACTTAAGGCAGGCCCAAACTTGCCAAAGAGATCCTTAAGGCGCTCATCATCCATGTCTTCTCCGAAGTTCTTAATGTAACATTGGTGAACTCTTTTACCCTAGCTCCAAGCTCTGCTTCACGTTCCTTACCAGACTTAAATCGTCCAACAAATACTTTGTGATCATTTAGAAGCATTCCATTCATTTTTTCAATAGCTCTTTCAGCTGCTTCCTGTGTCTCAAAATGTACAAATCCATAGCCCTTGGACCCATTTTCATCACACACAACCTTACATGAAAGGATGTTACCAAATGCAGAAAATGTATCATACAGTGCTTTATTGTCAACGGATTTGTCCAAATTTTTAATGAATATGTTCCCTACTCCACTTTTGCGAAGTGATGGATCACGCTGAGACCACATGATGCGAACTGACTTGCCCTTTATAACATCAATATTCATGGTGTCCAAAGCACGGCTCCGCGTCCGATGGCTGCTGGAAGTTCACATACGCAGCCCAAAGAGCGGCGGGTGATCATGTCCCTGCAGACCCGGATGGAGAGGATGGGCCCGGCCGGGCTGAACTTCTCGTAGAGCATCGCCTTGGTCACGTCGGTGTGGACGTCCCCCACGTACAGGGAGGCCATGGGGTAGCTGGGGTGCTGGGGTTCATCTCGGCACGGCTGCCCGCAGGGCCACAAGCCGCGACCTTTTCCGTGAGAGGAGAGCAAGTGCCCGGCCGGGGGCCGAAGCCAGAGGCGGGGGGCGGGGGGGGCACGCTAGCGCAGAGGGACAAAATTCAACCGGAATCGACAACTACTCAACGGCCGTGGAACTGGGGATCCGCTGCCGCAGGCGGCGGAAAACGGAGGGTGGTGTCGGGTCCAGGCGGGTGAGAAGGCCTCGGTCTCGGGGTTCCTGCTTGGAGCTGCTGCGGGGCTGCGGGCGGGCGGGTAGGTCTCGGCTGCTTCACCGGGTTATTTTATAAAAGAGGAAGAAAAAAAAAAATAAAGTCTCCGGCGGGGGAGACATGGATTTTTTGTAAATTTTGTTTTTGTTTTTTTCAAAGGTTTTTTTAGATTTTTGGGGGGGATTTTTTTAATAATAAATGTGTGTTCCTAGCCCAGAGCACACACTCCGCACTCTCAGCACTAACCACCGGGGAGAAGGTAATAATAATACTTTAATTTTTTACAACATTGTTTAAAGCTGGTCAATGGTAAGAAAATATTTTTGCTCCTAAGAAAAAGATTTGTGCCTTAAATTAAAAATATGATTATATGGGGCTGGAGAGATGGTTCAGCATTAAGAGCACTGACTGTTCTTACAGAAGACCCAGGTTCAAATCCCAGCCCCTGCATGGTAGCTAACAACTGTCCAGAACTAGAGTTCCAGGGGATCCCACAGCCTCTTCTGTCCTCCAGGGGCAGTCACAACACAGGTGTACTTAACTACATGAAGGCAATACACACATGCACATAAAATAAAAATAATGAATAAAATATAAAAATATGATTATGTTTCCAATATTTAATAGGTTTAGCTTTTAAGTTTTAGTTTTGTAAAGTGTAAGTCTGAACGAAATATTGATTCAACAATTAGTTAGAGATATTGCTATGATCATTGTCCTAGTTTGTGTCACAGTTCACCGGGGAGCCCAAGGTAGGAACTCAGAGCCGGAACCTGGAGGCAGGAGCTGGAGCATAGACCATGGAAAATGCTGCTTACTGGCTTGCTTCCCTGGCTCCTGCTCAGCCTGCTTTCTTATGCAACACAAGCTCACCTGCCCAGGGATGGCACTACCCACAGTGGGCTGGGCCATCCCACATCACTCAGCAATCAAGAAGGTGTCCCATGGACATTGCCATAGGCCAGTCCAATGAAGGAAATTCTCCAACTGAGGCTCCCTCAACCCAGGTGTGTCAAGTTAATACTAAAGCTATCCAGAACAATTGACCCCTTGTCAACTTGACACACAAACACAAAACTATTAAACCATAAGCTTTCCAATTCTTGTCCCCAAGATATGATGTTAACATTAATATCACAACATAAAACAGTACAATCTTTAAAACCCCACAGTCTTTAAAAAAATCCAAACACCGAAAAGTCCATAGTCTCTTTTCAAAGTCTCTTAACTGTGGGCTTTGGTAATATCCAAAAAAAGTACTGCCTTATTTCAAAGGGAAGAATCAGACACACCAAAGCAAAACCAAAGTCCAGCAAAGTAGCTCCAGGCTGGACATCTGGGATTCACTCATGATTTTCTGGGCTCCATAGGGTTATGGCAGCTCCACTTCTTTGACTCTGCCATCCACAGCACACACAGCTTGTCTCCATTCCACACCTACTGCTGTCCTTCGTGGTCGTCCCATGCTCCTGGCATCTCCAAAATGCTGGGGTCTCCACTGAAACTGAGGCTACACCTTCACCAATGGCCTATTCTTGTCCCTTGGGGTCCAAAGCCTCAGATTCTCTCCAATAGCCCTTGAATCCTGGGGTCTTCACTGCAACTGATGCTGCACTTTCACCTATGGCCTTTCCTGGCTAGTCACATTGCCAAGTCTCAGCTGCACTCTGTGACTTCTTCATGCTTTCAACACCAGAACCATGCAGGAGACACTTACACATTACCAAGTCCTGCTTTCAGCTAGAGATGGAGGCTTGGATCCCCTCTGTGTGCTTACCCTGATGAAATACCCCCCAGACGACTTCACCACAGTGATGCTGGTATCTTGTTACTTACAGCTGATTTTTCAGCCCCAGCTAACCAGCATCAATTGTCGCAGTAAAGCAAAGTTTTACTTCAGGTTTGGGTCTCTTCTTAATCACAGCTGGTCTTTCAGCTCCATCCAATCAGAACGCACATATTCTCAATTCAAAATCTCACAAGAATAGTCCTGAGAGTCTCTGCTTCCCTTTGAAGCTTCACAAGCCAGGCCTCCATCATCTACAACTCTTTCAACATAACTGTTCCAAGCTCCATAGCAACAAACTCTAAGCACTCAATGGCTTTTCCAGCCCAAAGTTTGGAATACTTCCACAATCCTCCCCAAAACATCTGGGTCAGGTCTGTCACAGCAGTATCCCACTCTGGTACCAATTCTGTCCTAGTTTTTCTCTCCATTACTGTGAGAAAACACTCTGACCAATACCAACTTGTGGAGGAAAGGGTTTATTTAGCTTACATATCCCAGGTCACAGTTCATCCTGGAGCCCAAGGTAGGAACTCAGGGCAGGAACCTGGAGAGAGGGCCTCGAGCACAGGCCTTGGAGGAATGCTTACTGGCTTGCTTCCTTGGCTCCTTCTCAGCCTGCTTTCTTGTGCAACACAGGCATAACTGCCCAGGGATGGCACCACGCACAGTGGGCTGGACTGTCCCACATCACTCAGCAATCAAGAAGGTGCCCAATGGACATGGCCACAGGCCAATCCAATGAAGGAAATTCTCCAATTGAGGCTCCCTCAACCCAGGTGTGTCAAGATGACACTAGAGTTATCCAGCACAATCATCATTTTGCACATGGCTTCATTCCAGTTTTGAAAGAAATTTTAAAATACCAATTTTCAGAATCAGGTCAAACAAGAAAGAAATTTACTTTCAAGGGAGAAAGTATTTGGCAGTCATGGTCAGATCATATAAATCATGAAGCACTGAGTGGATGTTATGAATTCCTGAGATCTGTTGTCTTTGCTGTTTTATTCTGCAATTCCTGCCATTTATATATGTTTATATTTTTCTATATTTTACTTTAACTTTCCCAACTTAAAAAATCTATTTTCCCCTAAAATAAAATGTGCCACAATTTTCTTTCTAGTAAGTAATCTTTCTTATTTTCAAAAATAAAAAAAATGTTATTGTAATAGCAGAATTGCAAGGTGTGCATTTGCCTGGACACTGAGCATATCACCACACATGAAGATGCTCAGAGACTTTATTCCAGCAGTAGCTATGGTCCCCATTGTTATTTAGTGCATTGCCTCCCAAAAAGATTAATACTGCCAAGCTTAGCCATCAAGTGCAAGAAAATATGAAAGTTTCTTCAAAAGAAATTTACTACACAGTATTAGCTGCACGTATTATAGTAAGCTGTCTGTCTGCCTATCATACTTTAGATGTGAGGAAAAAATTCCTCTCAACATTTTAACAGATTCGATAAAAAGATATTTAAACAGAATAGAATAAACTTTCTGTAACCTAATGTATTTTGGTCTTTCTTCTGTTTTATACTACAAATTACAAATAAAAGAATAAGAGAACATATCAATTTTATACAATACATTGATAGTTCTTATGTTTTTGGAAATTGGAGGATGTGACAGATATATTGAAGGCTGTTTTCATTAAAAATCAAGGATTCTTGCTCATATGCACCTAGAGTAGACAAACAGGAAATAAATATTTAAGATATCTAATTAATTGTGAATAAAATGTAAAATTTATTATAAATATGCCTCCTGTAATGTTTGTTTTTAACATTATGGCTCCAACAGGTAAAAATTATAGCAGTCCTCAATGACATATTTGCTACAGCAAAGAAAAGGAAAATGAGGATAAACTTTTTTTTTCTTAAACTCTAATATTCAATTCAGGAGATGAAATCAAATATGAGACCAACCTTACTTTAACATGAATACCAGAAAATTATGTTGTATAAACTATAAACCAGCAGTTTGCATGAACATAGATGAAAACATAATCAACAAATATTAGAAAATTACTTCAAAGGATTTCAAAAAAATAAATTACACACCATGACCTGTGATGTTTTCTTAGCTATACATGGAAAGCTCACATTTGGAAATTAATTCACATAACCAATATGATTAAAGGATGAAAATTAATAACACTACATAACTTCCAGTAATGCAGGAAAATCAGGACATCTAGCAACTCAGTAATACTGAACATCTTTAAATTTATTTCAAGAATGGAAACCAAAAAACAAATAAATAAGCCAAGTGAACAGAAAAGAACACATGTAACTGTGAGAAGCTGGAGTATTGACCTCTAATGACAAGATAAAACATGGATGGGCCTCTCAGTAATTATTACTTAACAATATAATTAAAGTCTTAGCAAAAGAAGAAAAAAAAGTCTCAGATTAGGACTTAAGAAATAGAACTGTTGATTCATAGACTAAATTTGTCAAGCTGGTAAAGAAAACATAAACAAAGAGCAAACCAAAATAAAATAATTGAATAAATGATAAGCTTCTGTAATCAGTAAACATTTACAGCAAAAATGTAGATATAACATTAACACACAATATTCTATTGATTTTCAGGGTCAAGGGGAGGTAGGGTTGGGATAGAGTCTCCCCGTAGCCTCAGCTGTCCTGAAAATTGCTTTGTAGACCAGACTGGCCTTCATCTCAAAGAGATCCACTGCCTGTGCCTCCCAGGGCTGGGGTTAAAGATATGTACCACCTGTCTCCCTTCCACAGATTCTTTGATATTAGCATTAAATAGCATGACTTTGAAGAACTTAGAGAGTGTCAAGTAAAGTAGAAGAAACATAGTTGATTAGATAGACTAAACAAATACGTGTATTTGCAAATTTACTAAATTTTAATGAGAAGACAACATAAATTTCTGTAAATGGAAAGATACATTGTGACATAGAATTGAATACTTGGCATCATTAAATTTCCACTTATTTCTAAATGGATCAGCAGCACATCAATCAAAATAAAAGAAAGTTTTCTTATCATATTGACGAACTTTTAACAATTTGTGTGGAAAATCAAATCATAGAAAGGCCAATACATAAACAGAGAATGCCAAAGGCTAATTAAAAAAAATAAAGACTGATGTTATTCAAAAACAGAGTTTTCTACAAACTTATTGCACACAAGAGGAGTTGATGCAAGAGTAGAAAGAAGAATTGTATGGATTATTTAGAAGTAGTCACAGAAAATAAATAAAATTATCAATTAGTGTGTGACAAAAAGCATGAGTAGATCAAAAGAGAAAAATGGTCTTTTCATTATTGTATAAATTTAATGTCCACAAATGAAAATACAATGTAGATATGCACCTTACAGATTTCATTGCAATTAATTAAAATGTGCCAGAAACGTAGATACAGAATAGAAAACTATAAACATTAGCAGGAAACACATGTTGAAATATTGAGCTTTGTTTTGTGATGAGTTTTGCAAATAACACAATAAACTCAATTTATGGCAGAAAATTTTGGACAAGTCAAGGTACTCTAGGTTTTTAAAGTATAAAAACTTCTGATCTCTGTAAAACACTCTTAAGAACTTAAACAAGTCACAGATGAAGAGAAACTGTTGTAAGATGTACTTGTTAAAAGACAAGTATTCAATGCATAGTAGCACTTCAAATTCAACTTTAAAAAAAATAACCCAAATTAAACAAATGTACAACAACGTAAGGTATTTTAATGCCTTACTTAACAAAAACCTGCAGATCTCAACTTAAGCATATTCTATAAGACTCCTCAAAACTCAAAAGGTCATCCAAAACAATGTCATGTCTCATTGAGCAGATGCAAAAATGAAACAATGGATTTTCAGTGTTGCTCTGTGAGTTATGCAACTTCTAACCTAGATATGTTTATAGATCTCCAGAGATGCACAAATATTTTGTCATTGCAATATGTATGTGGCTATTTCCTTAGGTGATGTTTGTTGCAATATCGGGGGTCATCGGGGATTGGGGTTGAGGCAACAGCATCAGTTGGACGACATACAGACACCGGAGACCAGGTTCTGTGATGCAGATCTAAAGTTTATTAGGAAGTGTAGCAGGCTTTATAGGGAATAGGTACCAATCACCGGGCTCCACAAGTGCCACTGTAGCCAAACACCTAAAAGGTGAGGCCAACCATCACTGAGACCTCACCAAGAGGGGCTGTTGAGGACAATTTAAACAGTTTAAACTTTTAAAGTGCTGATTTGAATCTGGAGTTTGTCAATTTTATCACTAAGCTCATTGTTTATCTTCATCACTTTATACAGAGATGCTAGAAGTATCCAGCCATCATCACCATTTTTCTTATTTTTCCACAAATTGTCAAATGTTTTATGTATAGAGTCACTAAATTCCTTGCTCTTCACAAGAGGGGAGTTAGGATATTCAAATGTGTTTATCTCCATAACTGTTTCAAATAGTCTACACCATGGATTTTCAGTACTCTCCATGCTATCTGAAGACTCTGAGTTGGAGAGCCTGCTCCAAATACCAACAAGCCCATTAAAAAAATTCATCCTTTCAATTCTGTTTTTCTAGAACCAGTCCTGGTACCACAATCTGTATTAGTCAGGGTTCTCCAAAGAAATAGAATAGGTAGAATGAATATATATGTATAGAAATTTATCAGCTTAGCTCACAAGATAGAGTCCAAGAAGACCAACAATGGCTGCACCAAACTGGAGAGGCTGAAAATCTGTAGGCGCTCAGTCCAAGAGGCTGGATGTCTCAGTAGTTGCAATCTGCTGCTGAAAGTCTGACAAATTCCAAAAGATCAGCTAGTCTTCTGTCTACAGCAGCAAAACGAACTCACCAGTGAGAGAGAAGGCAGGCAGCAAGAAGCCAGGTGTTCTCCTCTATGGTGTCCTTTTATATGGGCTACCATCAGAAGGTAACACCCACATTTAGGATGTGTTTTCCAATTTCAGATGATCCAATTAAGAAGATCTCTCTCATTTCAGTTAATACCAGATCCAATCAAGTTGATTAACCATCACACCAGGCATGGTGGTGCACACCCTTAATCCCAGCACTCACTCAAGAGGCAGAGACATGCAAATCTCACAGAGATATGGTGAGCCTAGAATTCAAACTGAGTTCAGGCTAACTGAGGCAACAAGGAGACCTTATCTCAAAATGGTCCTCAAAAGGAAAGTTTTTCTTATAATTATTTTTATATGAAGTATCTTCATATAAAAATAAATATGAGTTTCATATTTATTTAATGAACATCTGGGGGGAGTCCTGGCTTGGGGATTTACTTGGTGGCCTTGGTAAAGGTACGATGAACCCACAGGATCATCAGCTCAAGCCTTGTGAGCACACTCCAAGGTGGCGTGACCCTTGCACCATGTTGCCCCATCCAGTGAATTCCCCATCTTGGTTCTCCCTGTGCAAAACCTCCCTAAAAGAGAATCTACTCTCCAGCAGCCAGAGAGCTAAAGCTTCAGAAAATCAAGCTGGGGCCCTTATTATACATTTGGCTGACCTACAAAGAAAATTTAATTCCCAGCCTTGAAGGGTGTCAGCAGTAAAGGTAAGGGCATTGGAAGGGAAAAATTGGAATCCTGACTTGTGGGATGGAGATGTGAGGGAGAATCCTGAGAAAACTGAGGATTTTGAATCTTCACACTCTGAGGATTTTGATTCACCTGATGAATAAATCTCCCCACCCTTAGCAGACCAACCCTCACACCCTTGCCTGAGGAAACTAATCCCATTCAAGAAGACAAAGATGATGCCCCTCAGGCCCAGTTGTTGTTGCTTCTAGACTTATAACCCATTCAATGCTAAGCAGGTCCCTAGAGGTGAGATAGAAAGTGTGGTCCATGAGGAGGTGCACTACACCACTAGAGAACGTTGTGAATTTCCTAACTCATTCAAGCAGAAGTCTAATGAATATGTCTGGGAATGGATTTTAAGGGTATGGGATAATGGTGGAAGGAATATAAAATTGGATCAGGCTGAGTTTATTGACATGAGCCACCTGACTGAAGATTCTAGGTTTAATATGGAAGCTCATGCTGTTAAAAAAGGTGTTAAAAGTTTATTTGATTGGCTGGCTGAGGTATTTATCAAAAGATGGCCTATTGACAGAGACCTGGAGATACATGATATCCCTTGGCTTAGTGTTGATGAAGGGACAGTAAGGCTCAGGCAAAGTGAATTTGCACTGCAACACCAAATCATCCACAATAGTAGGGCCCAGAGGACATTCTTTTTACTGATTTTATAAGATGGAAAGTACTGAGAGAGACACCAGAACATTTGAAGAGCTTTGCTTTTGCTCTTTTCCTTATGCCGAATCTTACAGTTTGTTTTTGCTCTTTTCCATATGCTGAATCTTACAGTTGGAGATGATACTGCTCAATTGCATAAATTAAATGTAAGTATAATAGGTGTAACAGGACCTTGGTGTAGGGGTCAGGTGGCAGTATTGAATTACCAAAGACAAAGTGAGCGTACTTATCGTAATGGGTGGCAAAGTCAAAACAATACCCACAATGGCATGACTCGAATGGACCTGTGGTTCTGGCTAATCAATCATGGTGTTTCCAGGGACCACATACATAAGAAGCCTACTAAGTTTTTATTTGAGCTCTATAAGCAGAAAAGCTCTAAGAGAAATGACAAAAGGAAGTCAGTATTGGATTGTAGCAATAGAGAATTTCAGTCAACAAATTTCCAGACTTGAGACAGTTTACAGACCCAGAACCCCTTGAATGAAGGGAAGGCCAGTGCCCTTGAGGAAGGACCTTGTTATAGTACTAAAGATTTATGCTGTTCACCTCTCGCCCATCCTTCCCCAGAGGGATCTGCGGCCTTTTACTAGAACTGTACATTGGAGGAAAGGAAATAATCAGACTTTCTGTGGCCTACTGAATATGGGTTCTGAGTTGACAGTGATTCCAGGAGACCCTAAAAAGCATCGTGGCCCTCCAGTTAAAGTAGGGGCTTATGGAGGTCAGATGATAAATGGAGTTTTGGCTGAAGTCCGACTGATAGTGAATCCAGTGGATCCCCAAACATCCTGTGGTTATTTCCCCAGTACCAGAATGCTTAATTGAGATAGATATACTTAGGAATTGGCAGAATCCCCACATTGGTTCCCCAACCTGTAGAGTGAGGGCTATTATGGTTGGAAAGACCAAATGGAAACCACTGGAATTGCCTCTGCCAGGGAAAATATTGAACCAAAAAGAGTATCGCATCCCTAAAGGGATTGCAGAAATTAGTGCTACCATCAAGGATTTGAAAGATGCAGGGGTGGTGATTCCAACCACATCTTCCTTTAACTCTCCTATTTGGCCTGTGAAGAAGACAGATAGGTCATGGAGAATGACAGTTGACTATCAAAAATTTAATCAAGTAGTGACTCCAATTGCAGCTGCTGTACTAGATGTGGTTTCCTTACTTGAGCAGGTTAATACCTCTCCTGGTATCTGGTATGCAGCTATTGATTTGGCAAATGCTTTGTTCATGATACTGGTTCATAAGGACCACCAGTAGCAATTTTCTTTCAAGTGACAAGGCCAACAGTATACCTTTACTATCCTGCCTCAAGAGTATATTAACTCTCCAGCATTGTGCCATAACTTGGTTGAAGAGATATTGATCGGCTGACTCTTTTACAAAATTTCACACTGGTTCACCATATTGATGATGTTATGCTCACTAGATCCAGTGAACAGGAGGTAGCAGATAGTCTGGACTTGTTGGTAAAGTATATGTGCATGAGGGGATGGGAAATAAATGCAACCAAAATTCAAGAGCCTTCTACCTCAGTGAAATTTCTAGGAGTTCAGTGGTGTGGAGAAGGCAGAGACATTCCTTCTAAGGTGAAGAATAAGTTGTTGTACTTGGCCCCTCCCTCCACCAAGAAAGAAGCACAATGCTTGGTGGGCCTGTTTGGATTCTGGAGGCAGCACATTCCCCACCTGGGTGTGTTACTACAAACCATATATCAAGTGACTCAGGAGGCAGGTACATTTGAATGGAGCCTGGAACAGGAAATGGACCTTCAACAGGTCCAGGCTGCTGTACAAGCTACATTGCCCTTTGGGCCATATGATCCAGAATACTTGATGGTGGTTGAGGTTTCAGAGGCAGATAAAGATGCTATTTGCAGTCTCTGGCAGGCACCCCTAGAGGAATCACAGAGGAGGCTGTTGGGATTTTGGAGTAAAACTTTGCCTTCATCTACAGACAACTATTCTCCCTTTGAGAGAGCACTCTTAGCCTGCTATTGGGCCTTAGTAGAAACTAAACGTTTGACAATGGGCCACCAAGTCACCATGGGACCTGAGATGCCCATCATGAGCTGGGTGTTATCTGACCCCCAAGCCATAAAGTAGGTTGTGCACAGCAACAATCCATCGTGAAATGGAAGTGGTATATACGTGATCGGCCCAAGCAAGCACAGAGGGCACAAACAAGTTACATGAAGAAGTTGCCCAAATGCCTATGGTTCCTACTCCTGTTAGTATGCCTCCTGTTCTCAAGCATGCACCTATGGCCTCATGGGGTGTGCCCTATGATTGGTTGATTGAGGAAGAGAAGCCTAGGGCTTGGTTTACAGATGGTTCTGCACACTATGCAGGTACCACTCAGAAGTGGACACCTGTAGCATTACAGGCAATTTCTGGAACAACCCTGAAGGACAAGGTATATCAGTGTAACTGATTATGTTTTTCTGAATTTTGAGATTTTCATGCAATGCGTTTTGAGAATATTAAGAACCCCTCTTGTGACTAGTAATAATAGAGAGATTAAATATAGATATTAAACATAGAGTTTAGAGACACATGTGCAAACTTCTAAGTGTTAGTTGCATTAAAAGTGAGACTTTTAGAAGGAAACAGTATATTTTAAAATGAAATGGAGATTTTTTTTAAAGGTAAAATCTCAAAACTCATTTAATTTTTTGTCTTGCAGCATTTATACTCAGTTCAAAATTCTATAACTGTATTAATGCAACTATGAACCTAAAAATTTACAGCCAATTTCTTTCCTCTGGAAATTGTTATTGAATATGTTATAGCTGTAAAGGAATGGAATGCCTCTTCTAATAATGTGGCTATTAAATAAATTAAAAACAATGAAAAATTAAAAATTAAAAGCAAAAAAACAAAACAAAACACAAAAACAAAAACAAAAAAAGAACCCCTTCTTATCTACACTCTCCCTAACTACCCCTATACAATTTCATATCCTTTGTTATTTTTTTAAAGGCTTAGCCAGTCTAATTTGTGTGTTCAAATGCCCTTTTGTGTGGTTAAATTCCTTGGAGCTTAGTGAACATACTTAACACCATATCTTTAATGTAAACTGACTCTCACTCTCTCAGAAGTCACCCTGTTGCCAATAGTTTCTCAACTGGGGTTGAAGTTCCTTCTGGGAACCAACCCCATCCCCAAAGCTTGTAATTTGTCTGGCTTGCACTTACACACATCTTATGCATGCTACCATAACTGCTTTGAGTCATATGAATAACTGGCCTGCTGTCTGTTTGATCCTGTTTCTTTTTAGTCATCCACCATCTCTGACTCTTACAGTCTTTCTGCCTTTTTTTCTCCACAAAGATTTCTGAGCCTTAGAAGGCAAGGGTGAGATACAAATTTCCATTCAGGCCTAAGCAGTAGCCAGTCTCTTACATTCTGTACATTAACCAAATATGAGTTTCTGTTTAATCGCAAATCTATTTCAAGAAACTTCTGTAGTGTGAGTTGGGAGAAATGTTAATCAATGTGTACGAGTTGTTATGTGTTGGTTTACTTCTGTGTTCACATACTGGAATAATAGAATGGTTCTTTTCCATTTAATTTCTTATTGCTGAGAAAATTATTAGTATTGGTAAAATTTATCTTTTTCTTTTTTGGTCTTAGTTATTTTCATTTTAAAGAGTTTGAAATAGTACAGCTTATTTACAACTTGATTCAGAAATATTTAAAGCAATACATAGTACACAGGTAGTATTATTCTGGGAGTCTAGTTCTCTAGAGACTAAGTTGTTATTATTGAAAAAAAAAAACTTTTTCTTTCAGTCATCCATGCCAGTGTCTGAAAATGTTTAGCTTATAGCTCAAATTTTGACAGAATAATTTCACATGTTCTAACATATATGGCAAATCAGTATAACTTATCCCACCACACTTGTAGAACAGAGATTGTGTAATTTCAAAATCCCAGAATCTTAACAAGTATAATTTGCTTTGCTCTTTTGTAAAAGAAGGATGTGAGCTATTCATACCTCCTTATGGCTTCTTGACTCTAATTAATTTCACAGAAAAGCTCAACTGAAAGAGCAACAAGCACATTCTGTAGAAAATTATATGACTTTTGTCATTTATTTGGCTAACTTGGGAAAATAGAATATGAGTTTTAGATCTATTTTTATTCTTTTATTTTAAATATTATTTTTACATTAAATATGTTGTCCATTTCTAAAGACTGATATCATGCTATTGCTTACTTAAATTATCATGTTTCCTCAAATAAGTTTTGTCTGTTTTTATGTAAATAAATCTGATCACTTTGAAGAATTACAGAAACTAATCACTTGAATAATTTATCAAATAAATTTATGTACAAGAAAATAAATGGGAATACATTTTTACAAATATGTGTTAACTTCCTTGAGGTAGAGAGACAGTTATTTAAAAAGAATTATTGAGCTTTTGTAATTTCATACAACAGTTCTTAATCAAATTTAGACCCCCTTCCCCATCTATGCTCCCATCTGCATACCCGACCTCATGTTTTCTGCCATAGATGTTAAGTCCTATCCAGTCAAGCATTTGTACCCAGATGTGCAAAGTTGTCTCTTTTTGTTGAAGACTGTTTAATAAGCAAGAGGGGCATGTGAGCTAACTTGACTTTTTGACTTTTGCTACACTTTGAAAAGATATTTAAAGTTCATTTGTATGAGCAGCCCTTAGTTATGTGATATCATCCTACATAAGATTCACATCCCCCTATTTGAACTTAAAATAATAATTGAGAATGTTATGATAGATAACTTCTCACATTGACTAGTGACTCCTTTTAAAATAAATTATCTTTTGGGTAATAATATCAACTAGATTTACAAAAAAAGAAAAATCATGCTCTGGGTGGGGGGCTTAGACTAGTTGTTAAAATCCTTACCTCATAAGCAAAAGGAATAAAGTTTGGTTCCCCAAAACTCAGAAAAAGAAAGTAAAGATACAGTGGCAAGTGCTGGAATTCTAGCACTGGAGAAATCAATAGAGACCATACCTTGCTTAAAAGATGGCCTAACATAGACTGGCAAGCTCTGTACCAATGAGAGATCTGATAAAATTTAAAACTCATTTGTATGAGCAGCCCTTAGTTATGTAATCTCATACCACAGAAGATTCATGTCTCCTTATTTGAACTTAAAATAATAATTGAGAACATTATGATAGATAATCTCTCACAAAGACTAGTGAAAAGATCTTCACCCAATGCTATTTAAATTATTCAAAAAGATAGAAACAGAGGGAGAACACCAAAACTCCTTCTATAAATTCAATATTGCTATAATACAAAAACCAAGTAAAACACAACAGCAACAACAAAATTAAAACTAAAGACCGATATCCCTAAGAAACCTTGGTGCAAAGTTCTCAACCAATCACATACAAATACACTTCAAAAATGCATTCAACATGATCAAGCTGATTTTATTCCAGAGATTAAGGAATAGTTCAATATACATAAAACAATAAAAGTAATAAATCATACAAATGGAGTTGAACAAAAAACTGATTAACAATGATAATCTCAATGGATGTAGAGAAGGCCTTTGACCAAATCCAATATGCATGCCTGTTAAAATCTAGAGGGAAATGAAGTGGAGGGAATACACCTCAACATATTTAAAGCTATATACAACAAACCCGTAGCCAATATCAATGTACATGGGGGAAAAAGAAAGCATTCTCAATAAAATCAGGATGCAGGCAACGTTCTCTTTTATCCACACTTTCTTTTCAATATAGTGAGTGTAACTCTATCTAGAGGAATAAAAAAGGAAAAAGGGGATTAAAGGATTACAATAGGGAAAAAAGAGGTTAAATCATTCCAATTTGCAGATGACATGATATAACACATAAGACACACCAAAAGTTCCACCAGAAAACTTCAAGAATGATCAAGACTTTAAAGTAAAGTGGTAGGATAAAACATCAAATTACAAAGTGATAGCCTTTTATATACTAATGACAAGCAACTAGAAAAAGAGTTCAGGGAAACACTGTCATTTACAGTAGTCTTAAAAACATATCTCAGAATAAACCCAAAGACATTAAAGACCTCAATAATGAAGAATTAAAACTTGGAAGAAAGATTGAGGAGGAAAAAAGGAGGTGGAAAATCCTCTTATGCTAATAAACTGATAGAATTAGTACTGTGAAAATGACTATCCAAACAAAAGCTTATAGATTCTATTTAATTCCAATCACAATCCATATGATATCTTTCACAAAAATAGAAAAAAAGTCTTAAAATTCATGTGGAACCACAAAAGACACCTGATATGCACACCATCTTGAAAACAAAGGACAATGTTGGAGGGATTACAATACAAGACCTCACTATCTATAATAGAGCTATAATCATAAACTTTTTACTGGCACAAAAACAGATATGTCAAATAATGGAACAAAATAGAATACTCAAATGTGAGTGCATGAAATTACATTCACCTAGCGTTTCACAAATCTGTCAAGAACATAATGGATTAATGACAGCATCTTAAACAAATGGTGCTAGAAAACTGAATTTAAGACTCATATCTATCACCCCATAGAAAATACATCTCCAGATGGATAAAAACCTCAATATGAAACTTGAAATGCTCATATTGTTAGAAGAAAACATGGCAGTACCCTAAAAGACACAGGAGCAGAAAATGTCTTTCTAAATCTGACATACTAGTTCATGGATTAAATTCACCACTTAACAAATGGGACCTCATTAAAATCAAAAGCTCCTGTAGAGAAAAGCAAACAACGAACTGAGTGAAGAGGAAGCCCACACAGTGAGAACAGTCTCCACCAGCCACACATCTGACAGAGGACTAATTTCCCGAACACACAATTAACTCAGCGGAAAAAAAAATAGAAGAAAAGAAAAGAAAGAAAAAGAAAGAATTTAGAAAACTGACCCAATTTGAAAATGGGCTATGGATCATAAGAGAGCTCTCAAAATAAGAAATAAAGGGGCTGGAGAGATAGCTCTACTGCTAAGAGCACTGGATGCTCTTGAAGAATATCCAGGTTTGGTTCCCAGCACCTATATTGCAGCTAAAAACTTTCCATGATTAGTTCAAGGGAGCCTACATGGTCCTCTGACCTCTATGGGCATTGTACAACAGTAGTACACTTACATACATGCAGGCAATATTTATATACATAAAATAAAGTAATAAATCATTGTTTTAATATGAAGAAATAAAAATGTCTGTGAAATACCTTGTAATAAAGGCAAGGCAAATACAAACTGCTTAAGATGTAATCTTACCACCTTTCAGAATGATTAAAATTAAGACTACAAATGACACCAAAGACACCAAATCCTACAATGATCTGGGGAGAGGGAGCATTCATTCATTTGTTCTGGGGATTGCAAACTTTAAAAACCACTATGGAAATTAGTGTGGAGAACATTTTAAAAACCTAAAAAGAAATCTACCATATGATCCTATTATACCATTCTGTGATATATAATCAAAGATCCCAATGTGCTGCGGAGATACTTATACAGTAATGTTTGTTGGTGCTCTTTTCACAATACTTAAAAAATGGAAGCAAACTAAATGTCCCTCAACTTCTGAATGGGTTATGAAACCGTGGTTTGTTTGCACACTGGGGTTCTTCTCAATGTCAGACAAATGAAATCATGAAATTTGCAGTTAAATGGATGGAACTAGAAGCTTTTGTGTTAAGTGAAGTAACAAAGTGCCTGAGAAAAAGCCATATATATTCTCCCTCATTTGTGGATCTTAGCTTCAAATCTTTATATGTGAGTATTCATCCTGATGTGACCACAGGAGTCAGCAAAATCGAAAGTAACAGTGGAGTAAAGAGGAAAAATGAGCTGGAGAGAGAGAAGGATAGTAGAAAACAGGTATTAATAAGAAAAAAAGTGGGGGAAATCGGTGTATTTTAACAGGGGATAGAAAAGAGTGAGGAGCAATAAATATTTCTTTGCTGGTTTTAAAATGTTAAAGGAAATATACTACTTTAAAAATATAGTGAAAACTACACATAATATACATATATATATATACACACACACTCACACACACACAAGTGCATGTGTATAGCTTAAAGCTACATAACAAAAATAACAGTGCCAACAGGAGAAACTTCTCTTTGAGGTGTTGGTTATGGTAGTCCAAAAAACTCCCAATATAACACAGGCTATTGTCACCACCCTTGATTACCTCCAAGAACTTGAATGTAAGACCATACCAGTAAAGACAGGAAATACTTCAGGCACAGTACTTATAGTAATGGAGCTGAAAGTCACCTAGAATTCTCTTCCCTGAAATCTATCTCTACATTATCAGAGGTTCCTGTGTAAGCTTTGAAAAGAGAAAAGTCAATCATTGGTCCTACACAACTGCAAAGTCTAATAGACACAACAGTGACAGGTCCAGCAAGCACACTGTCTCTATTGGTGTAGGAGTGGCAATTTTATCTTGGAGGTAATCAACATCCTCTAAGTGGACTTAAGGCACACAAAATGAGAGGGAACTCTTGTGTGGTACTGTAAACACAAGGAAATGCACATGGCTGAAGAGGTCATATATTTTAGAGAGAACCCTACTTCTGTCACATCCCTAGGCCAATGCAATTTCTTACTGTATTCACATATGCATCCTTATATTTACAGACAAGGATACCACTCACAATTCATCAAAGAAGTGTATTTTTGCAACAGATAAAGACTACTACAGTGTTCCACAACTCATCAAATGCAGAGAGTAAGTGTCTGTGAGGTTTCCAGACCTAAGTGACATACTGACAGGCAAGTACTACACCTAACACTTAGGGAGTATAACAGAACAGGGGTATGAAGGCATATTAATGCATCTCTCCATTTTAACCAGCAAAGTTTCTATAAGCAACAGATGGTAAGTAACAGAGAAAGCCACAACTGGACAAAGAGCAGAGAATAAGGTAACACATATTGTCTGTCCCTGGGACAATTCCTCTGCTTCCCAAGGATCAGTGACAATTACAAAAGAGGGGACAGAAAGACAATAAGAGCAAGAAGTGCTGAATGGTCACAAGGTAGCAGAGTTTTCCAGGTGACTGAGAAGTTACTTATAGGAATTTATAGCAATGATCTACCTTGCACAAAACCTATGCAAATACATACAACAGAAAACCCAGCATAGAAATGGGGAATATGTAAGAATTCCTAACCCTTCTAAAGGGAATTGGACTGGAGGGAATATACCTCAACATAACTAAAGCTATAAACAACAAACCCACAGCCAACATCATTCTAAATGGGGGGAAAAACAAGCCTGGAAGCATTCCCATTAAAATCAGGAGCTAGACAAGGATAACAACTATCTTCACTTCTTTTCAATATAATGGTTGAAACTCTTGGTAAAGCAATAAGACAATACCTAAGAGATCCCAAAAATTCCACCAGAAAACTCCTGTAACTGATCAACACTTTCAGTAAAGTGGCAGAATATAAAAATAAATCTACAAAAATCAGTAGCCTTTCTATATACCAATAACAAGCAATAGGCAAAAGAATGCTGGGAAATCCTCCCATTCATAATAGCTGCAAAAAATAACTTGGAATAAACCTGACCAAAGACATTGATGATTTCTATAATGAAAAATTTAAATCTTTAAAGAACAAGATTGAGGAAGACACTAGAAAATGGAAGGACCTTCCATGCTCATGGATTGGAAGAATTAATACTGTGAAAATGACCACCACACCAAAACAATATATACATTCAATGTAATCCCAATCAAAATCCCCATGACTTACTTCACAGAATTAGAAAAAAAAATCCTTAATTTGTATGGATTTGTATGAAAGTACAAAGAACCCTGGACAGCCAAAGCAACCCTGAGCACAAAAAGAAATGCTGGAGGATTACTATACCAGATCTCAAAATATACTACAAAGCTATAGTCATAAAAACAGCATGTTACTGGCACAAAGATAGAGACATAGATCAATGGAACATCATTGAAGACCCAAACCTGAGTACATGCAATTTGAGCCACCTGATATTTGACAAAGGTGCCAAGAACACACAATGGATTAAAGACAGCATCTTCAACAAATGGTGCTGGCAAAAATCAATCTCAACCTGTAGAAGAATGAAACTAGATCCTTTTTCTTTCACCTTGCACAAAAGTAAGGACCAAATGGATCAAAGACTTCAATGTGAAACTGGAAACCCTGAAATTATTAGAAGACAATATTGGCAGTAACTTACAAGATATAGGTTTAAGAAAGGTTTTTCTAAATTGGATAGAAGTTGCTCAGGAATTAAGGTCAACAATCAGCAAGTGGGACAACATTAAACTAAAAAGCTTCTGTACGGCAATAGAAACAATCATAAAAATAAGAGAAAACCCACAGAGCGAGAAAAATTCTTCACCAGTGACACATCTGACAGAGGTTTAACTTCCAGAATATATAAAGAACTTAAAAAACAAAGAAATTAAAAAAGCAAATGATCCAATTAAAAGATGGGTTAAAGATCTAAAAAGAGTTCTCAAAGGAAGAAATGAAGTTGGCTAAGAAACATCATAAAAAGTGTTCAACATAATTAGTAATTAAAGAAATGCAAATTAAATTCACCTTAATGTTTCACCTTACCACAGTCAGACTGGCTAGGATCAAGAGAACAAATGATATCAAATGCTGGCAAGGACATAGAGAAAGGGGAACACTCATTCACTGCTGGTGGGATTGCAAACTTGTGTAACCACTCTGGAAAACAGTGTGGAGAACTCTTAAAAACTAAAATTGAATCCACCATATGAACTTGTTATACCACTCCTTGGCATATACCCAAAGGACTCATGGTATTGTAGGGAAACTTGTACAACCATGTTTGTTGCTGTTCTTCTCACAAAAGCTAAGAGATGGAAACAACCTATGTGCCTCTCAACAGATGAATGATTAATGAAAATGTGGTGCATTTATGCAATGCAGTTCTATTCAGCAGTAAAGAAAGATGAAATATCGAAATTTTCAGGTAAATGGATGGATCTAAAAACTGTTATACTAAGTTAAGTAAACAGATTCAGAAAAACAAAGGTGCATGTTCTCTTTCATCTGTGGATCCTAGCATCAAATCCTTATAAGTGAATGCATGCCCTGATTCAACTACAGGGACCAAGAATATGGAAAGGAAACAAGGATGTAAAGGGAAAGAAGGAACCTGAGAGAGAAGAATAGTAGGATAAAGGTGTTACTAAGGGAGAAATATGCAAAAAGTGGGTATTAAAGGTGAGGGGGGAAGGAGGGACATACAAAGAACTATGGGAAAAAGGGGAAAATTCTCTGGAAACACTGTAAATAAAGAAGTAAAAAAAAAAAAAAGCTTTAAGCACATAAGGAACTCAAGGGGATAGAAGGAAGGCCTCCCAGAAGCAATATGGTTATTAAATAAAAATCCCAGTGCCAGAGGTTGGTGCCCCACTATGAGGTGTTAGCCTGAGTGGCCCCGGAGGTCCCCAAAGCAACAAAGGCCTTTACCAATAATGTTATTTGTACACCAGACATGGATGGAGGTATGCTATTGATGAGGACACTGCTTGATTTGAGCACAGGAGAGGGAGAAATCTAGTTTGGACTAAGCTGGAAAATCCTCATTATTGGATGGGTAGCTTTCATGGTGCCAAAAGGTGATATTTAGATGACTATGGAAGAATCTTCCTCTATACCTCTGCTCAAACATGGACCCCGCATGTTGCACTATCAACATACCAAACAGTATGTTCCTGCTAGTGTAAAAGTGGAGTATCTAGTGTATGTACAACCAGCAAATTTTGGATTGCATATAACGCCTGCTTTTAGGGGTGGAACACACACTGTAGACCAGGCAAACCCCTGTGACAGGGGAGAATATGGGCTCCAGTGGGAAGCCACTGAAATTTTGTTAGATGGTTGTGATGCACCTGCTAAACTACCATTCAAACATTGGTGTTAAATCCATAGGTTAAGTTATTATAGCATCCACTATTTAGATGTACTTGCTTCTTGCTCTTTGTGTTTTTATAATAGGTAGAATCCCACTGAAATGGGTTAATAACCCATGGAAAACTGACGATGCACAGACCCAAAATTTCAGTGCCTTGCCATAATAAAAGGAGGATCATCCCTCACCTACCACACTCTCCAAGGCTCAGGGACTTTTACAGAAGAGGTTGGTGGAAAGAAGGTAAGAGCCTGAGGAAGGGGTGGAGTGTTAATTGAAAGTGTCTTCCAACCATTATGTTAGTAAGCTATAGTAAAACCTCCTTCCTACACTCATCAAAGAGTCAAGTTGTGTGTGTGAGGGTCAGTTACCCTCCTTCCCAATCAGACAACCTTAGTTGCATGTGGGGGAGGGTCTAAGGATATATAAGTTAAGAATGCTGCATGGCACCTCTCTCACCATTTTCTGTAGCTGTCAGGAAGTCATAGGATCTATATTTGACTGTGGACTTTCCAGTTCAGCTGTAAATGGGGGAGTGCCCACTCCTCTGTAATTAAACCCCATCATATGCTCTGTTAAAAAAGAAAAGAAAAGAAAATGGTAGGTATTTGGATAGATAGGTGAGCGGGATCTGACGAGCCCACAAGGAAATGGACTTGCACTGGGGAACTTCTGGGGACACTGATTTGATATGGTGGGCCTTAACACCCAGGACAAACTATATGGGTTCCAGTGGAGGGAGCTATGGGAGGGTGATGGGGCTATAAAGATGACTGATTGTTTGGGATATTTTTTATGAAATACAACAAAATTTATAAAAAGAAATTAAAAAGAAAAAGCTGAGTTCACTCATTAACTACCAAAGAGAAAAGGAGTACAGCCTGATGATACTTTAAAAAAAAAGCCCCAACCTTATCTGAGAAACTATTGGTAGCCAATTACTACAGGGAGACCATAAGTTGGTTTTATTTAAGGAAGTGATGCTAGATATGTTGGCTATGTTCCAGTGGCTAGAATCACACCAAGGTCCAACTGGGGACACAAACTTGTCTTGATAGTCCTTAAAATGTATGGCAGAATGATGAGATCCATTCAGTGGATATGGGGACGGTGCAGATATGGGAGGGTGTCTAAATATGATCAAGATATATTGCATGAAATTCATCAAATTTATGAAGTTAATCAAACTACACTAAAAAGTGTTTGACAAGGTGCTGGAGAGAGGACTAAGTGGTTAAAAGCTCTTCTAGAGGACCTGAGTATGGTTCCCAGCACCCATTGGGCAGCTAACAATCATGTGTAACTCCAGCTCCAGATGATCCAATGCCCCCTTCTGGCCTCTCTGGGTATTGCATGCATGTGGTGCCGTTACATACATGCAAGCAAACCACTCTCACTAGAAATTAAAATAAATACAAAAATTGAAAGATTTGGGAAAGGAAACTTTTAACCCTAATATATTTTGGTATTACATATATTATATAAAATTGTCTCCATAGAGAGGATTGGGATTTTGAATTAATGAAAACAAGACCAATATATGGGAAGTATTGAAAAATTGTATGAATGTTGTGAGGAAAGTTGAAGTACACACTTTGTTGATAGGAATTGAGAGAACAGGTGTCAACTGGGACAAAAGTATGTACTATAGTATGTTTTAGGTATATATTCATAATTGATCTGTCTTAGTATGTGAAAAAAACGCAGGAAGTTTTCAGAAAGAACATATGCTCAAATCACTCAATGGTAAACTTGATACTGAATATAAAATTTCAGTTTCATCATTCTTGAAAAACAATGTAAGAGCAAAATGAAGGAAAGGATTTGTCTTCTGAACAACAAGGTTAGTTTATCAGAGAAAATCGAAAGGGGCCAGACCAAAAGCCATGTTCTTAGCTGATGCAAACTAGAATGGGATGTCAAGGAGAAAACATGGAAAGGCTGTCGCATACACTGAGACAGAGGGTTTAAATATATATGAACTGAGAATACTGGATGAGTGGTATGCTTACTAAAAGAACTGGTAGTTCAAATGTGGGTATTTAAATAAGTAAGCATGTAAACTTCTCTAAAAAGTTCTAAGTGAGGCAACCCAGGGCTGATGAAGTGGTGGACTGGGGATTCATGGGGTCCAGACTCCTTCTTCCTCTTGTTGCTTCATTTGTATCTAGACTTGTCTTCTGATACATATTTTTTTCCGCTGTTTTTCTAAGCCTTTGTTGTTCAGTGTTTTTTTTAATTTATTTATTTGCATTTTATGTACATGTGTATGCACATCACTTGCATAAAAGTGCCTGAGGAGTTGAAGAGGGAATTGGATTCCCTGGATCCTGAGTTATCAAAGGTTGTTAGTCACATGTGGGTTATGGGGAACAAAACTCTGGTCCTCTGAGGGAGCGGTAAGTATTTTTTTGTTGTTGTTATTGTTGTTTGTTTTATCTTGTTTTTTGTTGTTTGTTTGTTTGAGATTAGAACTTACTGTGTGGCCGAAGCAGGCCTCACATTCATCATCTTTCTGTGTTAGATGTCTAAATGATGGTTACACTCCTTTTCCATGTCCAGTCTTATTTTTCATAGTTTTTCAAGGGATATAGCTCTTTCATTCAAATCTTGCTTTTATTTTTGAAGGCACATTTTTCCCTTATTTTCCTCTCTTTTTCTGTATGATTCTTTGGCTCAAAGTTGGCAACATGGATACTGCAAGTTACTAGAGCAGTCCAGGATTATGGGTCTCAAAATTCACACCTACTGGTGTATAAGCCCTGTATCAAAACATCTGTTCATCGTGGACAAGATCTGTGAATATTATGGGAAAGCCAATGACGTGCTTGCTTCCTCATATAGGCTTCTGAAGGAGCAGAAAGAGATGGCATCTCTGCTCTGAAGGCTAAAGAACTCTGATGGGAGAGGTTCTCAGGTGAAGAAGAGAAGGACACCCTGAAAATGCCAGATATAAATGGGAATCCTGAATCTTACTGCCACAAGTAGTTGATTTTTTGCAATAAAGTAAATGAGTTTGGGGGACAATCCTGTGCCCCAGAACAAAGGCTAGTTAGGAAAGCCCTTCATTTCAGTCTTTGGAGACTGTATTTAGAGTACAATTGTGCCAACATTTGTGAACTGAAGAAACAGGAAAAGAACATACTGTGTTTTAATCTTTGCTAATAAGATACACAACAGAGGAATAACATAGTTTGGCTACTTTAACTGCACACTGTATTGTTTCAAATAAAAATTTGCCATCTGAATAGTTCAGAAGAAAATAGACAATGAGAAATAAATGTAAATTTCTATAAAAGGTTTTATATAATATTTCGCTGCCTCACATTGTGTAAAAATCACTTAGTCCCTTCAGAAGTTCATTTTTTAACATAGTAGTTCATTACAGATTTGGACTGTATCATGATTCTTTTTATCTGTATTTTTCATAATGCTTTTTAAAATAAAATTTGACTGTAGGGCCTGGGAGATGACTCAGTGGGTAATGGTGAAGTTGTCAGCAAAACTGACGACCTGAGTCTGATCCCTAGAACCCATACATGGGGGAAAGAATCCATTCTTGCTATTTCCAAATTGTATCTTACCTTCACAAGTACATTCTGGTATACAGAATCACACGCATGTGTGTGTGCATGCATGCATGCGTGTGTGCACACACACACAGACAGACACATGCACAGATGTACACACACACAAAACTCTACATAAATAATTAAATAAATAATAAATAATTGTGATATATTTTAAAAGAGAAAAGACATTGACACTACACAAGATCACATTTTTTTTCTGTTTCAATTATTTGCAGTTTTTCACCTATTTTCCCAATTATATGATACTATCAAGAAGTGTAGTGAGATAGTGTAGTGAGCTACTTGAATGGATAAGAGAATGAATGAAAAAATAATTGAATAAATGATTGAATCAATAATATCCTATATCCATGAGTTTACAAAATGGCAAACAAGCAACTACCAGCTAGAGCAGATAAGCGCTACAGCAGAATCCCAGAAGTTCAAGTCAATAGCTTAATTCAGGCTGCAGTACTATCATTATTTTTAGTAAACAATATTCAGTAACGGTTGGTATAAATAGCTTTAAAGGAAGCTTTGAGCACTAGGCAACATTTACTTTCTCCTTGTGAAATAAAGCAGGTGTCTTTTTGGCCAATAAGTCAGGAGGAAATGCTCGCCTCTCTTAAGTAGAAGTGCAGCTGGAATTCATGTAGCGGTTAATGTAGGGCACCACCAGTCTAATTAGTTTAACCACTTGAGTCCTGCTGAATGAGCCTAGGACATGGGGTTAATCACTTATCAGTGGGAAAGTATAAGACACATGTGCAGGTACAGAACATGCAGCCAGCAGGTGATAGTCTGAGTTATGTGCTCTGCCCTGCCCACTGGGTGGAGGAGCCAGTGAAGCATTCAGCCATAGAATTTCCTGGCTGCTTAAACGTCTCACATAATACTCAGGATATATAAGCCTTGTGAATTTTCTTTCTTACTTTTCTTTAACAATGTATTTTACTGTTGTGGTTTTTGCTGTTATTGTTTTTGCTGTTTAAAGGTGGGTTTTCTTACAAATTCTCAAATACACTCATTTTACCTTCTTCCTTTTCCATACAAGAAAATAAGAACCATTATTGAATCCTGGGATAGTACAATATAGACACTCTTTATCCATACATATTTCTGTCTGTCACCAAATACAAACATGGAATACTAAGTGATTAATTTTGCTTTAATGACTGCAAACTAAAGCTATTTAAAAACATTTTTGTTCACCTTCTTCTTATATAATTTTTGGAATATATGGCAAATTATTTATGTTCACACGAGAATTTCAAAGGTAGTTTTACGATTTGATAAGAAAATATTGTGTGATGAGCAAGAGCTCACACTTAAAAAATACTATAAAGCTGACTAGAACAATTTTCAGATATAAATAAACACAGAGTAAACTACTATCGTTAATACTCAAGGATCAGTCTATATAGTTAAAAGAACCATTCTTTAGAAATTTTCACTAATTTGACTAAATATATATTTTAGTTAATGTGAATATTTTAAAACTAATGTATTTGAAAGCTTAAGATAAATCTCAAACCTTTGAGTTAACTGAAGTAAACATTGTATAAAATTTGACTATTGATAAATGAATTTGCATTCATCTAGAGGAAATTTTGTCAAAGATAGCTCATTGAAAATAAAGCTTATTATTTTGGGTGAAATCCAAGCAACCTTTCTCTCAGTTCCCCAAAAATATTGACCATAATTACTTAGGTTTTATCACCTAAATACAAAATAAAATCAAGTTAATATGAGTGAGGGACTGTCACATTAGAAATGAAGATGAATTGAGATGAATTCCCCCAACTATGCCGTATCTGTCTAGCTACATCTCACCTGTACATGTGAAAGCTAAGCATCAATATACCCTGACAATTTCCCTTCCATTCATTTCCCTGGGTGGTTAAGCTTATATGTCTCATACATTAGCTATGGCAATGGGAAGTGTGTCTTTTCTAAGAGGAAACATTTAAATTTAGGTACTGATTTTTCTTTTCTTATCTCTGCTACTTAAGATAGGAGGTCATATATTATAGCTGATTTAGTTGCAGTGTGGTGGAGTCTCCATCCACTCGGATCACTGATTTTCTGCTGAGAAAGCTGTTACCCTGGATGTGTTCCAAGTCAACAGCAGACTTCCAGCTACTGAGGAATAAATACTGTTGTTTTGTTAGGTGACAAAGCTTTTGAACTTTTGCATGTGTTACTGCGAATGAGCTATCCTATTGTGGCTAATAAAAACGAGCAATTTTCTATATGAAAATTTCTGTTCCCTTTCAGAAAATTTATGGCATTTTTTCACAATGCTCATGGATTTTATTGGTGAATTTTAACATTCTGATTTTAACTCTACCCATGTAAAAGAAATATGAATCCTTTTTTCTATTGTTTATATTTATATACTATCATACTTAAATCTGTGTATGAGGTGTTTTCTAAATTCCATTTCTTAAATAGTAACCTCATTGGAGTATGTAGGAAAAATTAATGCTGAAGAAGCCAGACTGGTAGGATAATTATATGTACAGAATGACATGAGACAGCATTAACCTTACTGTACTCCTTTATTAGTTACTCACCATTGTTTACCTGAGCTCTGATTACATGCAGAACAGCTTCTGACCTGGGATTCAGTGGAAAAGCCTGACAAAGTCTCAGTTTTTGAGTAATAATATTATATCACTGTCTGTATACCATTGCTGTGCCAACCCATGAGAATTTATTGGGAGTGCTCAAAGAAGGAATGGCCACTTGGCGATCACACACATTTACTCATTATGAAGGTATAAATTCCATACTTGCCCCTTACACCTATGTGATATTTATTTGTTGTCTCACTATACACTATTTTTACACATATGCAGTTAAAGATAGAAGCAGGGGCTAGAGAGAATGCTCAGTGGTTAAGAACACTGGCTGCTCTTGCAGAGAAACTGGGTTCTCTTCCCAGCAAACAATGGTCAGTAACTCCAGATCCAGGAGATCTGACGCCATCTCTGATCTCTGTGGGCATTGCACAACACAGGTGCATTTACATGCAGGCATTTACACTCATACACATAAAACAAAAATAAGAAATAGAATATTTTTTAAAATAACATAAGATTTTGTAGAGATGGCATCAGTTAAGAACACTGAGTTCGATACCCAGCAACCACGTGACAGCTGACAACTATCTGTATCTCCAGTTCCAGGGGAATCACAACATCGGTCCACTTACATACATTCAGGTAATACACTCATACACATAAAATAAAAATAAGAAATGCAGGAGCTAGAGAGATGGCTTGGTGGTTAAGAGCACTGACTGATTTTGCAGAGGACATGGGCTCAATTCCCAGCACCCACATGGCAGCTACAAACTGTCCTTAACTCCAGTTACAGGGGAATCAGAAGCCCTCTTCTGACCTCTGCAGCATTGCACAAGAGGGGTGCACTCACATACATGAAGGCAATACACTCGTACACATAAATTAAAAATAATTAAAAAATTAAGAAATGGAGTAGTAAAAACTAATGAACTAGATTAAATATTTGAATAATAATAAATAATTTGCATAGAGGAGTACAGGATTTGAACTGGAAGTGTAGATGCATCATGAGTAGTACATAATAGTTTTTAAAAAATATTTTATAAATATATATTATCAATATCGGTCAATGGAATCAGCATTGTGGCCCCAGATGCCCTTCAGTATGGGTTCATCTAGTGGAGTCTGGACATTTTACCAAGAGTCTCACCATTAAATGAGAAAGTGTTTTAAATATGCTTTTGATGAAAAATATGAACATAAAATGGCTATGATAACTAGTATTTTAGCATGAAAGTAAAGAAAACATGTAGTGAATATGCCAATGACAAATATTAAATGCCTTCCCAGCATATGTTAACAATAATTTTTAGGTTGTCATTTTCAATATCTTTTGTTCATGAAATAGAATTGCCATATCAATTAACTCTGCCCCACTTGAAAAAATTACTAATGCTACTTACAACCATTCTTATTTTATCTCTGTTAGATACTCAGTAGCAGTTTTAATATCTGGCATTTGACTTGTGCTATTCTTTCAGCTTAACCTTATATTCTTCCTTAGCTGACTCAAAATCACACTATCAGATGTATCAGATGCATTTAACATTTGTAAAAATCCTATTAAAATCTCTCTTGTATGGTAAGTCTACTCATCCTTAGATGCTGGAGACCCTAAAACAGAAAGAATTAATTCATTCACTTTTGCGTTTAGCAATTCTACTTTCCACTTTCAATAAATATCAACAATTAATTATATGCCAGATGACTTTTTTAGGCATTTAAGAAAGATTACAAATGAAAAGACCATTGTCAGTACAGTTTTATCGGACACATTTCCACTTAATTATCCATTTCATACTTTTGTTCTCCCACCAAATGCATCTTCTGTGAAGTCACATTTATAGCAGTAGATATTGCTGTATATGCTTCATAAATATGAAACTAATTCCTTTAGTGTACTGTTTATGGTAATTCACAGATGAATCCTTACCCAAAGTTTGTTGACAATGGAAGGAAGCAACCTTGTCCACAAGTAGTTTAGGAAATCACTGCCTTGTTCCTTGCATGGCATGAATATGTTATAAACCACAAATTTATTTACTATTGGATCAATTCAGGTGAAACTTCTGGTTTTAGCGAGTTAGTGTTCAAATTCACCTTTATCCAATCCTCTTGAGTACTTCTCTAAAACTCCTGCACAAGACTTTAAAATTACTACTTGCACATTCCAGGATCAGCCTGACCTTGAAGACTTTTAAATAGAAACTCAGCAGCAATTAGTGAGAAATAGGCACTAAGGTAGGTAAAACTGAAGGCAACTGATATACAATCATGTTAAATTGTGGAAACTCTTACGGCAGCTGAATTGGAATTGGATATTAGGTGTAAACAGAATGTTCAAACAGGAGATACTTTGATGTATATCATAAAAATGAATTTTGAAGATTATGCTTTGTGACTGCTCTTGAATCTGACATTATATTGGTAATAAATCCTCAATATAACACAAAGCATCAATAAAAAAGGAATTCCTTGCAAACATATCCATCTTCAATAGCTAAAAGCCAGAGAAGGTTCAAATCTAATTCCTTTGATGACCCATTCCCAATCACATAATGAAATTGTTCATCAATTGGAAACATAGCAAATGTCCCCCTAGAAAACATCACACTTAGTACCAAGGTTTCATTATTGTCTATGTGAAAATGAATCACTAAACTATGCCTCTATCACATTCAATATCTTACATGACATTTCTTCTTGAATGTTGCCTTCTCAGACCAGGGAATTGTGAAACCAATTTTTAAATTTTAACCTCAAATCTTTGCTTTCTTCCTTTTAGTATTCTAATACAAATAATACAAAATATTCTCTAATCACATTTTAGGAACTTATAATTTTATTATTTTATTATCTCCTATTCCTTCATTAAGCAGTCCACCAGTCTCTCCAACATTTTACTTTTCATTCTTTTCTAAGTATTCTCAATGACATCAATCATTATGTCACTTTAACATGGCATTCTTGTTTTTCAAAGTCATTGATACCTAAAACATTTAAAGAAAAATAAAATTTAAGCATTAATTTGAACTTAGTAATGTAATAATAGTAATTTTCTACATTAGAGAACAGATGAGAAGAACATATATCTGTGTATTTTATTAAAATGTCTGCTAAACTCAGGAAATTTTAAATAAAATGAAACAAAAATTATTTTAAAATAATGTATAAATATGTTTTTAATGTTGGTCCCAGTATCCCACCACCTTCAGTAGATTCTAGAAGTAAAAGCTGAAACTTCAGCCCTCTGAAATGCAGCAAGCTCTCTGAAATCCTGAGCCATCTCTTCAGCATATATATATATATGTATATAAAATGTTTCTCAAATTCCAAAACCTGTGTGGAGCAGAACCTGCCAACAACAACATAAATAATAATTAGGGAGCTAATTTTATCCCAGATATTTATGTAAAATTATACCAGTCTTAAGTAAATATAAGTAAGTAGATTTTTGATTAAAATAGAGGTCTGCTGTTCCTATGAGATGGCTCGACCATTTAAGTCTGGCAAAATGGGTTCAATCCCTGGAGCTCACATAAAAATGAAGGGCAAGATCGACTTTACAACAAATTGTCCTCTGATAGCTACACATGCATCATGTCATGTGTGTTCACGTATGCATATCACATACAATACATACTTAAATACACACACACCTACAAAATAAATATATAAATACATATATGCATACATACATTCATACATAAAACAAAATAAAATGCAGTTCAAAAAACTATCTGCAAGGAAATAGTCTTTGAATTCACATTGCCTATAGAATTTCAGTTCTCCGATGCATTCTTTCATACTCATGCCTAACTTAACATGAATGTTAATTGCTTCACACATGCTCACTTGCTATTTTCCCTGTATTACAATAGTAACAGACATATGTAGACATTTTATTTGCAGCCAATTTATTAATCCTATAAATATTTACTTTGAATTTTGTCTTAAAATAGTCAAAAATCTATAAACGTCTTTTCTTTGATACCTCTTATCACTTACTTAGAGATGTATTTCTAGAAAATTAATATATATCTCAATAATAAAGAATTTAGAGCTTGGAATATCCCTTAGTCTGCAAACCTAGGCTCATTTTACCTGGAATTAGCAAACAGGTTTCAAGTCACTAACCATTCTGCTAGCATTGTGAATCAGAGAAAGAGGATTCATGCTGACTTCACTGTGTAAGGATGATGTAAATCAGCAGTCTCCACTACCCAGAGGTTTCACACAGCATGACACTGGAGCTGTGAACAAAAACAGATATGATAAGATATCCTGGATAGTTGAATGAAAAGAGGAGCAAGAAGGGAGAAGACTGGAAATTTTTATGCAAAAATTCATCGAGCTTGGATGAGGTCAATCAAGAACATCCCATATACAATGATTATCATACACATGGCTACATATCATTTTATTTACTAAGCACTGAATTATTTAAGAGATATCTTTAGCATGGGCTAAGTCCTAGTGGAGCAACAATACAAAACAAAAATAGGCAAAGTGGTAGATGCTAGCATTAATAGAGTATATGCCTCTTTCAGGTTTAATTCTTCACAGAGCTGAAGCCCTGGAAAGCATCAGCAAATTTATCTAATGTTTCAGAAATGATGCGATTAAAACTGAGGTGATGCAAGGATGTTTTTTACAGTAACAACTGTTCAGGGTTGACAGTAGGATGGAGGGAAGAAGGGAGATAGATTGAATTTCAACATCATTAAAGAGAAGAAGAAGAAGGAGAGGGCCCAAAGGGTGAGGTGAGAAGAGATGAGAGAAGAGGAGGAAAAGCAAAGCAAGAGAAGAAAGGAAGGATTTGTAAGATCAGTTGGCTACTAAAACTTGCCAAAAATTATGAAGTACTATATAGAAGAGTGGTAATCCAGAGATAAAGCTGTTTACAAAATGGAGAGGCTATGCTGAATTGTGGTAAATAGAATATTTACTACTCCTAGCAATGTTGTTCTACTGGCAAAATAATGTATATATGCCATGTGGTAACAAGATTTTCAGTGGCTTTCCTAATGGGACTGTGTTCTCACTTGCAAATGAATTTCACCCAGATGATTGGCATTACACAATGAAATGTGAAAAAAGGTATTGTAAGTTCCAGAAACATACGTTATTTCTGTTGTTTCCTTGCTAATGAGTGAACGACATCTTACCTAACCACATATCTTTCTGTGTACATTTAAGAATAAATGAGAAACAACAAAGAAATAAAAAGAAATGACTATATCCCAAAAAAGAACGATTTGAAAATCCAAGGGCTAACCTAAAAAGGATCACTTTTTTTTTTTTGCTACATCTATGTCAAATAAAATTATTCAAAATCTTCTACTTGAATCTATTCTTATTTTATTGAGACCAAGAACCCTAAGAAAGTTTTCCCCTCCATCTCACAGAAGGGACAAGGGAATGAATAACTGCATATTTTGACTAGAAGTTACAAATGCAAAAACGTGATTATTTCCTTCATGCCTTCAGAAATAATGGAATTCTGCTGCACCCTTAATTTGGGCTGTCTGATCTGAGGAAATAGAATAGTTACTGTTTCAGCCACTACAATTTTTGTTTCCACACCACATCATACGAAATGAATACAGAAGCATTCTGTTGTCATATCTCCAACATTTAATAGCAAAAATGATTGTTCTGCATAGCTTTAGTGTCACCTTGACACACCTGGGTTGGGGGAATCACAATTGGGGAATTTCCTCTATTGGACTGGCCTGTGACCATGTCTGCGGGCATCTTCTTGATGAGTGATTTGGGAGTCCCCAGCCCACTGTGGGTGGTGCCACCCCTGGGCAGGTGGGCCTGTATTTCATAAGAAATCAGGCTGAGCAGGGGCCAGGGGAACAAGCCAGTAATCAGCATTCCTCCATGGCCTGTGCTCCAGCTCCTGCCTCCAGGGTCCTGCCCTGAATTCCTACCTTGGCCTCCTGGATGAACTGTGACCTGGGATATGTAAGCTAAATAAACCCTTTCCTCCCCAAGTTACTGGCAGTGGTCAGAGTGTTTTGTCACAGCAGTGAAGAAACAAACTAGGACAGAAATTGATACCAAGAGTGGGGTATTGCTGTGACAGACTGACTGTGGTGTTTTGGGGAGGACTGTAGAGTGTTTGGAACTTTGGGCTGGAAAAGCCATTGCGTGCTCAGAGTTTGTTGCTGTGGAGCTTGGAACAGTTATGCTGAAAGAATTGTAGACAATGGAGGCCTGGCTTGTGAAGCTTCAATATACCATCAAGCATTTTTCCAAAGATTACTGTCACATTTCTATGAATTTCTTATGATTTTATGTTCTCGATTTTTTTCCAGTATTATCTCACATATATTGATCTGATTAGACTATATGGAAGGTTTTGTGTTAACACCCTCCTCATTTAAAATCAAAAGACTAATCACCGTCAACTTCAATATTCATAAAATTCAATGAAGCAGCAGTTAATAAATTAAACCTTAGTAATAAAGACTTTCCACAAAAGTTCCTAATTCATATCAGTGTTCTAGAAAATTTCATATTTAAACAGTAAAGTCCAGTTAAAATGATTAATATGATTATATAAAATAAATTTCAATGTACACAAACCACTCCATTAAAAACATTGCCATATTATTAAATTAAGCACAATATGATATATAGCTCAAATAATATTTGAAAAAGCATGCTCAATGTTTCTGAAGTAACTTCATTCAGAAAATTCCACACTGAGAGACAATGTTGGGCTCCAAATACAAGATTTTGCTTCACTATTACCTGTGTCTCTACCAAGAAAGAATGACAAAGACATCCCAGACTGAGGTCACTTGATTCCCCATGCACATCTTTCAAAACTGCATTGCATTTTTCTGGTAGCCTTCCCCTTGTTGAAGGGCTTCTTGTCTTTTCTCTAGAGCCAGAGCTGATACATTTCAATTGCTCATACTTTTATTTATTGACATCAAAAAAAAAAAGAGCTAGAGGAAAATGTATCAGGCTGAAAAGCAATTAGACAACCAGTACCAATTCTTAGAAGCAGATTTCTTTTTCATATAGTTTGTCTTCACCTTGAATTTGGGATCTTCCAGCCTCACCTTCCTGAGATCTAACTACAGCAGAAATGACTGTGCCCACCTCCAAGAAGATTCTTAACACCATAAGTAAACTAAATGCCATATTCATATATGAAAATAAACACTGTCAAGAATATGAAAAAAATATGACATCTTAATCATCTTATATGTAAAAAGTTAGCTTCCCATAGTTTTCAGGGTGCTAAAGTTAGCACAGAACAAGAATTCATTCCTCATGGCACAGTTGGCTATCTCATCCTTGTGAATACAGTTGCTCCTGCCTTACTGTCCTATGGGAATGATGTGAATGCAGGAAAAGTTGGATGCTGGATATGTAGTTTTTGTTTTATAGCTTATGAATCTTGAATTTCCTTAAAACTAATTTCCTACAAAGAATTTTCAATAAATATACTCAACCTTTGATTGAGAGGAAATCATCATCTTTATTATACCATCCAGGAGGCACTTTGATATTGATGAAAACATTAGCTTTGTATTTTTTTTAATGCTGTTAGTGCTTGCACTAACAATAGTGGGAGTATATGCTGCAACAAATCTGTTTGTAAACTGGGTAATGCTGGTAACTGCATAAGAATCTGTGACATGTGGAAAGCTAATAGTCTACATGGTGATACTGTATCAAAGATTTTGTATAAACCTAAGGAATATTAATTTAATGGTATTAATTTTTTTTACTTTTTAAAATATATATTTTTTACAGTTAAAATTGGAAACAATTTATATGCTCTATATCCCAATGCAATTGTTGTAAAATAGCTAATAAAGTATACATAAAATTAATCAAACATTAAAATATGCTCCATTTTTAGTTATATCAATTCATTAGAGGTGACTTTCTTTTATATTTTACCATTAGTAATCCCTTGTCATGATAGCTAAACTTCCTACATTATATTACTCTACTTTTTCATTAACGTATTGTAGTATTTTGCTTATAAAGTATTTATAATGAAATATTGTAGACTCACTTTTCTTTAAATGTTTATTTAAAATACTCCAATATTTTAGAATGGTTCTTCATCATTGTTTACCAGATATACCGCTAAAACAACAAGAGGTATATGGTCAGAAATTGTTTCCTGGGAATATGTGCATCCATATTTAAGTAAATATGTTGAATTCTACTGATGACAAGCAGAAGATCTGACTTTTAGGTAGATATTTTTGTTCTAGAAGAAAGCTGTTTTCTAAACATTTTTCTTTACCTATAAATGTAATAAATATATGGAGCATGGAATTACTTGAATGGGCATATGTGAAAAATAATTCTTGATTATTTCAGTCCCCAGATTTAATTTCAATATTCTAAGCCAATCAAAACTGAGGACTGTGTAAAAGAACAATATATGTAGGTTTATTTCTCTAGGTTTAACAGGTATAGTTTTAAGGAGCTTGCTACAGATATCATCACACTTCAGGCCTGATGTCATCATGAGTGGAAAAGACAGTCCAAAACTAAAGAGTGCTGTCCAATGTGCTGACACCCGAATTGAGCAAAGGTGGACATGTGAAACAATCATGAAATAAAATCCATGCAAATAAATGACTTCCCATATTTCTGGAAAAATTTGTTTCTTTGTGGCCACCCAATACCTCCAGCTCTTAAAACCTCTCCACTTCCTCTTCCCCAATGAACCCTGACCCTTTAGTGACTGACGTTTGATAGAGGTGTCCAATTCATGTTTAATTCGTCTACAATTTCTTATATTGTCTACATGCTGAACAGTTGTGGGTTTCTATATTAATCACATCTCTCTGCTACATAAGGAAGCTTCCCTGGTAAGAGTTGAGAAGTGCATTAAAGTCATTAATTGCTCTATCTATTTAGCAGAATTATAGGTTCACAGAAATGGCAACAGTGTGCACAAGTACGACAAAAGCTCAAGGCAGGCAAAACCCAGAATAGAAATGGAGAATTGGGTAAGAAACCCCAGCCCTACATGAGGAACTTTTGGAAAATGATGGCTGTTGGGAAGGGAAAGAGTCAGTCTCTTTTAAGTGTATGACTCTTTGTAGGTAAACTAGGCTCCAGTGGGTGAATCCACACTGAAGGATATTTGGGGACAAAAACGCCTCTCTATAGGCCTTAATGTGTGTATCTATGTTATAGAGCGCATGTTATTGGCTGGGAATAGTACGTGATGATGCAGATAAGTGAGGGAATTTGGAGCCATACAAACAAAATACATTATATGAAATTTTAAAACATTCAATTAAAAAAGGAAAAAAAAAAAGTCTATAGGTGACCACTTGTGGTACATGGTAAAAGTCTCTCTCTGGTACAAAAGAAGCTTCTTTGATGAGTGGTGACTGGGTATTTTCCTGTAAGTATAAGGACACATATTTTGCACACAGTAAGAAATTGCATTAGTCTAGAGATGTGATAGTCTTGGGGGTTTTCTGAAGATCTATGGCCACTCAGGCATGTGTATTTGGTTATATTTTCAGTACCATACTTGAATTTCCTCTCATTGAGTGAGATTTTTGTCCAATTAGGTAGCTGTTGATTGCCCCCAAGATAAAAGTGCCATTAGTGCATCAATATTGTATGTTGTGCCATCCAGTGATGTAATTATTTGTTCTTGAAGCTGGTATTGGACCATCAATTGATATTTTCCCTAGGAACCTTCATAGTCTCCAAAGCTATGAGAGCTAGGCTTCAGGGGAAGTGGCTTATAGGTCAGTTCCAGGTCCTCCATTGCTCCAAATCCTGTGTCCAAAGTATGTTTTGTCTTTAGCATTAGGGCCTTACCATGAAGTTTTGTAAGGCAATCAAGAACTGTGACAATAGTCTGTGTGATTTTGTGGGTCTCTTCAACCACCTTAGCCAATAACTCAAAGGAAGGTTATCTAATGTCTGGCAATGTCTCTTGTTATTTAGCCTTTAGCTATACACATGTACTCATGCAGCAATATCTTAGGTGTACTTTGTGCATAGGTTGTTGGACTAAATATGATTCCCTCATGTTTTTAAAAACTAGCTGTGCATTATTTCTCTCTTCTCTCTCTCTCTCTCTCTCTCTCTCTCTCTCTCTCTCTCTTTCTAACCCTTCCACAATGGGTTCCCCATTTAAAGTGTTCCCATTTTATCCATTTCTCCCTTGTTAATACACATCACCTACGGTCCCACCACTCTTGAGCTCCTTCTTTCCCTTGTCCCTAGGTTCCTTTTATAACCTCCTTTCTTTCCCTTGTCCCCAGGTTCCTTTTATAACCTCACTCACCCCTCCCATTTAAATACCCCTATTTTTAATCCATTTCTGCCTGAGTTACACCTGCCTACTGCTGTTTTTCCCTCTCAGGTTCTTTCTTTCCCTTTACCTCCCTGATTCCTTTTCATTATCCTGTTCCCTGAGGTTATATCTGGATACATACATATAAGGATTTGGTGCTCAGATACACATATGAAGGAGAACATACATTGTATGAGGGAGAACATATGTCGTTTGTTTTTTTTTGAGTCTGTGTTACTTCACTTAGTATAATAGTTTATAGTTTCATCCATTTACCTGAAAATTTCATGATTTCATCTTTATCACTAAGTAGAACTCCATTATGTAATTGCACCACATTTTCATTATCCAGTCATCTATGGAGGGACACTTAATTTGCTTCTATCTCTTAGCAATTAGGAAAAGAGCAGCACCAAACATGGGTATACAATTGTCTCTGCCATAGAATGAGTCCTTTGGGTATATGCAATAAGACCTATAACTAGGTCAAATGATAGGTACAGTTTATTTTTTTAAGAGTTCTCCACCCTGCTTTCCTTAGGGAGTGCATGAGTTTGCAACCCAATCGCAATGGATGAACAAGGGGTTGAATAAGTTTGCAATCCCACAAGCAGTGGATGAGCATTTACTTTTCCCCACATCTCCAGAATTTGTTATCACCTTTTTTCTCTTGATGTGGGCCATAGAACAGAGGTAAAGAGGTCACCAATGAATCTCCCAACTCTCATTAGTGAAGTTCTTTCATACAACAGAGGACCTGCAGCACAAAAGGTCACAAATGACCAAGGCATAGAAATTAATAGTCTGTACAATGCTGGTCCTTGGACAGGACTCCTGTATTAAACTTACCCACCCAGGGCTCGGGGAGAATTGCAGAAAAGGGGGCAAAAATTTGTAAGAGTCAGGGAGGAGGTACACGACCATATGAAAACAGAGTCATACAAGCTTCTGGGGCCCTGCTCATACGGACCTACAGCAATGGTGGTAGCTCACACATGCCCATGCAAACTGAAGCATTCAAAAACCCAGCATAGAACTGGGGAAATGGACAGCAGATGCCAATCTTAGCTGAAGAAATATGGGCAACTCATTACTGCTAGGTGAGGAAGAGCTGATCTTCCTAAAGCAAGGGCCTCTAGATAAGACCTCAGTAGATGAAGTTCACTGAGGAACAACTGGGGACACTAACTCGACACAATAAGCCTTAGTACAAATGACAGAATGTATGAATTCGGGGAGTAGTGGAGAACTATGGGAGGGTGCCAGTGGGAATGGGGCTATAAAGATGATTAAGATTGACTAAGATGTTCTTATGTGATACACAAAATTTCAAGAATTTTTTTAAAAAAGAAAAAGAAAGAAACAAATATCAACCCATGCTTTTATATCTGTTGCCACTGCACCCAGACATCAGACCCCCAAAGTGCTTCAAGGACTCAAACCTCAGACTAGGGCTTTATCACTGGTTCCTCTTGTCAGACTGACCAGCTAATGACATCTCCAATTCAACAGCCTCCAGTCCTCCACTGTGGAACTTTACAGTCTATCACTGTTGAAATTAATCAACAAATTTCTTACAATTTTATGTCCATTTGATAAATCCTGTTTCTCCTCAAAACCCTTCTGCCCTCAGCATTTGAATTTTACTTTCTTCTTCTGTTCTGGAGTTCCATAGATGATACTGTGTGATATTGAGTTCTCAGATATTTTTAAGTGTTACATAGATTTTAGAATTTTCAGACATTTTTTAACATAAGTTCAGCATTTTTGAAGACTGCTCCTCAAATACTTTGTAGATTGTCCATCTACTGGAATGTGTGTGATGAATTAATTAACTGTGATCTGACAAGGATAATATGTTCCAGTCACAGCAGAAATGGACATTCCTCACAGTGTATTTCACCACAGATTATCACAGACACTTAACACTTGGGATGCAAACACTGATCACTTGGCAGAGGAACTAACTATCAGTAAGTTTTCACTCCTATTCTGTCTTCTTCTAGTTTGTTATTTTTGAAAAAGTCAGCTGCACAATTCATATTTAAGAATGAGGAGATTGCTCTACTGCCAAAGATGAACTCGTTACTTGAATTCTTTTCGGTGAGAAATTCATTCTTTCTGTCATAGTCTTCCATTGTTTATTTGTAGCACTTAGCCATTTGTCTTGGGTTATAAGGCAATAGCTCTTTATTTTATAGTGCAAATTTTCCATGTGGGCCACTGAAACTCTTTCCTTTAACTACTTTATCCCTTTGAAATATTGTTATCATACAAGCAATTTTTATGTTCATTATTACTGGATGTTCATATTAGGACATCTCTTCTGAAAATCAACAATATGTATGCATGAGTACAATTTGAAATGTGTATAGATATCTATAAATACATAATGGAATTTCACACAAATAACTTCATAACTCTTTACTGCTTTATGAAAAAGTTATTAAATCAGTACCTATAGAAAGATAAGAAATAGTGAATATAACTATCCACCAATTGTTATAATTGTGGAACTAAATTTTCCACCATGTGTACTGCATGCAAGCTACCATATACTTTAAAAAATTCCATATTGTGAATGAGGTGGTAGAAAAGTGATAGTTGGACATGGAAACATTAACACTATAAAGAGACCATAGTTTTCAAAGTGCTTAAATACTCAAAACCAAAGAGAAAATGAACATGTGTTAATGTCATATGTAATACATTAATGAGAGAACCAGAAGAATGGAAGAGCTTGTTAAAACTGTGAGGAGCCAGGGCTCGTGCATTGTAGAAATAATTGCTGAGATAAGGTTGTTTGTTTCAAAACTGTGAAGAGTTTGAAATTTTTATGCTACTCTTAGAATAAAAGTTAGCTTGACACTATTGACACTATTGTGTTTGTAGAAGACAGAAGACCCCTGTGTCAGATTTAAGACACAGTAAATTACTTACAACATATTCAATAATCAAAGCATACCTTTGTGCTTGTCTTCAGTTCCAAGAGATCCAATAACAACACTCACATTGAAATTAAGTATTTTAGAAAAAATTTACCAACACTTTAGAGTCTTAGCCTTTTTATCACACAGTGTTTAAGGTAAAAGAATGTAAACATGTATAATACTTATAGTGTAAAGGGAAAATTGAAAATAGCAATAAAATGTATATTAATTGATACTGTACTAATTCTCAAGTAAGGTAGTATATGAATTAATGGCAATATATTTTACATATTTTCCCATTTGGTGGATTTATTTACATAGCTGCAGTAAGTGACAATCATTAATATAGTGTTAATCAGTATAAAGACTTAGGAGTTAAGTTTATACAATTAACCTCTATCTTGGAATATTACAAAACAAAGTATGGTGGTTTTGTTAGTTTGTTTTTTGTAGTTTATTTGTTACCAGCTATAAATCTGAGGACCCCAGAGCTAAAAGAGCAGAAAGAAAACTCGATAGCAGTTATATCAGAAGACTTTGAGACATATCTTTCAAAATTTCAGTGTAATTACTGTAGCTCAATAGTGCACTGTATCATGCAGTCATGCAAAGCATCATGGCCCTGTGAAGCTTGCTGTAGACACTAAACTGTTAGTGTTGAGTTGTAAGTCTTCACCATTCCAAGGTCATTATGTAAACACAGCTTTAGGGGCATTTCCAAGTATTTTGGATGCATATGTGATTCCCCAGTTGTATGTGAGTCTACATGACTTGTAAATTATACCATTCATGCCACGGTACACTTGCTATAACTTAACACTGTTTTATAATGGTCCATGACCTTAACCAAAGGTTTTGTAAAACCCTAAGTCAGTCAGTCAGTCATTCATTAACAAATAAATATTAGCCTCTGAAGAAATAATGGAAATTATATAATCATACGCATTTACAAATGTGCCTGCATATATGTTTGTGGTATATAATATACATATTAATGTGTCTGCACATGTGTGTGAGGGTGTTTGTGCTTACATGTTCATTGATGTGGAGGACAGGTATCAATGATGTATACTTTTATTCTATATTTCACCATGTTCTTGTTGATTTCATTTTTTGCATTTTTAAAACTGTCTCACTATTTAGCCACAGCTGGTTTTGAACTCACTATATAGACCGAACCAGTCTTGCCTCAATTTTACAATGATTCTCCTGCTGATGCTTTGCAAATGCTAGGATTAGAAGAATATGCCAGTACACCCATTTAATCAAAATATTTTTTTTGAAAATTTTTTGAAAGAGTCCTCTTTTGAAACTGGAGTTCACCAACTGGCTGGTCTAGCCAGACATGGAGGGGCATGGATCTTCCTGTTTCTGCCCTACAAGTGCTGGCATTACAGACATGTACTGCTGTGCCTGACTTACTTTATATAAATACTGGGAATCAAACTCAGGACATCATACTTGCATAACAGGCACATTACAGACACGCCATCGCCCAGCCCTCTGGAAATATATTTTATAGCAACATAACTTGTAAGTAAGTAAATTATCACAAATACCAAATATTCAATCAATTTCATTCTTCCCTTATGATTTATTTCAATATCATTGGATCTTGTGCTGTGTGGTTGCTGTCACAAAGTTATTTGCTTTGGGAGCACAATCGAGGTCTTGTTCAGTTCCTTGTGATACCATCACTGCTCATGTCCCCTATATTGCCTTATATCCAGTGTCTATCCTTTACAAAATCAGTAATCAGGGGCAAATGCTTTAGTCATTTTTCTTGAAGTTGTTGATACTTTGTTTCATTTATTTAAAAATTAAAGTTATTTTCTACAGTTTCAAAAGTTTGTTCTTATTTCAAGAAAATAAATTATCAGCTATGCCTGTGGCCATCAGAAGACAACTTGAACAATTCGCTTCTCTCCTTCCACTAGTTGGATGCCAGGGCTCAAACTCAACCACTGGATTTAGCTGCAAGAACCTTTGCCTGCATAGTGGCTTCAGTCTTTGATATTGTTTCATACCTAAGGTCAAAACAGAGAAAATAACACACTATGAGATGACAGAAATTGACTTGAAACAAGAAATTGAAATGGTTCTGATTACTATGATTCTGCTTTTCTCAATTTATCATACCAGAAGAGAAGTAACTCATGGTTTGTGTGTGTGTGTGTGTGTGTGTGTGTGTGTGTGCGTGTGTGTGTGTGTGTGTCTGTCTGTCTGAGAAACAAAAAACCCACAAATATGCACACATGTTTTCAGGTGTGTGCATGATTGTGCATTTTTGGAATCCAGAGGATGATGACCAGTGTCTTCCTCCATTGCCTTGCACCTTATTCACTTGAGAGAGGGTCTCTTGCCGAACCTGGAGATAGTCTGGTAGTGAGAAAGCCCAGTAATATCCTGTCAACCAATGATCTCTAAAATTAGGATTACATGTAGGTGCAGCAACACCCAGCTTCTTACATGGGTGCTGGGTTCTGAACTCAGGTCTGAATGCTAGTGAAGTTAGTGCTTTTACCCTGGTAGCCATCGCCCCAGCTCCAGAAATATATTCTTATAGTGATACAATAATTAACAGTTTTAAAATTATATATTGTATTTTCCTAATATTTTGTGTATAGAATACTTAAAGCATGAGCTTTTCATTTGATTGAGAATTGTGTACCAGTTTATCTTAGATAAAAAGTAATTAGTTAATCTGTGTGGATTTCCTATAATTTCTCGATGACTGGACATGGTTTACACATTGAGGAAGCAAATTTGTATTACTTAAGACATTTGGCAAGAACAAAGATTTCTTTTATGCTAGAAATTTGGAAGTTGAAATTTTTTGAATACAAGGCAAGGCAAAAGAAGCAACATAGAAAGATTTTATATAAGGTTAAGTTGGAGCAGATGTGACTAGTTACTGTGTCATAACTAGGTTATAAGGTGGGCAACCTTATTAGGTAATGTTACTTTAGCTCACACAGAAGAGAGGAGTTTCTGTTTAGACTTTAAAATAGTAAGTTAAAAGTCTGATAAAAATCACAAGAACTTAATAGATTCTTAAAATAAAACACTATAATAATATTTTTAAAAATTCAGCCCCCAGACATACTGTACAGTGTAAATTACCTTAAAGTAGTGGGAAACTGAGTATAGAACAAAATTTTACTATTTTAAATCCATCATACAATAGTGTTAAATAAATTCACATTGTAGTTGAGCAACCTAACACATTAGCTACCATTTTAGCTTCTGTCTTTATCTCTGTGACTGTTATTGTAGAGAAATTTCCATATTTAGATGTAGCATTAGTTTGAGGAAACAATTCACCATGGTATTGAAGGCATGATGGCAACTGTCAAGAGCATGAGGCACCTAATCACATCACATTGAAAGTCAGGAAATAAGAGGAGATAGATGTTGGTCCTCAGTTCTTAATTTCTCCTTTCTAAACGTCTAAGCAGCCCATGAAATGGTGCTGCTACCATTCAGATTTCGTGTTTCCTCCTTCAGTTAAACCTCTCTGGAAACACCTCACAGATATGTCCAAAGGTGTCTTCCTAGGTAATTGTAAAACTTGTCAAATTGACAATAAGATTATACTTAGTGAATACATCATTTGTCAAACAACACCCAAATATATCACATTTAAGTAATAAGATTCTCTTACTAGTACCCAATGGTTCATGGGTACTATAAGGAAAAATATATTCCATTAAGTTTGGATAGATTTTTTCCCATTCAATTTGAATAGTCTTTACCAGTTTCAATACTATCTTAAAGCAGAAGATCTCTTTTGAGACTTAGACAATTTTTATTATGAGTTCTGGACATTCAATAATGAGTTATGTACTTGTCAATTCTAAAAGGGAGGAGTGAGGGAACAGCATTGGATACTTGGCCCACAAAATATGGAAACCATGCAGGGCAAACACCAGCTCCTGTAACTCTAAATCTGGCATCTTGATCTTATAATGGAATCATGTGAGTCCTAAGAGCCTCAAAAAATACCACCTGTCAGATCTGTGTGGCTCGGCACACATAAACTCTTTTGTGATTCATTCTATGCTGTGCCTTCAACTTAACTCTGGGGTTCTCCCCAGTCTTGGCATCTACAGCATGGTTGGGTGTTGTAATTTGCTCTTTCCATCCACAGCTTCATGTAATATTCTTAGGTCCTCTTTGGAAAGAATAAAATCCTATGGACATTGCCTTACTTCATTGACTTTCTTGAACTTTGTTGATATATGCATAATGAACCAAGTTTCATTTTATCACACTGTAGAATGAATGTCATCTAACACATTTTGTGGTATCATCATATTTCCTTTCTGCAACCTCATAAATTTGTCTTCACTGTTTGCATTTCTCTTGTAATTCTGGTCTTCCAAACGCCTACCAGTAAGCCCCATAAGTAAGCCTCACAGCAATTAAATGACTTTTCTAGCCATAGTGCCAAACTCTTCCATAGTCCTCCCAGAAACGACTTACAGAGCTCTAGATTTACATATGCAAATTTATCATAGTAATAACCCCCAATATTGATACTTATTTTCTTTATTATTTACTTTTCTCATTGCTGTATCAAAATAACTGGCAAAAGCAGCTTAAGGAAAAGATTAGTTTGCCTCACAATTTTATGGTACTGCTCATCTTGAGAGGGAAGAAATGGTAGCAGAAGCCAAGAGCACAACTTAAACAGCCATGTTGCATCTGCTCTCAGGAAAGGATGAGTGCTTTTTCTCATCTTTTTTTCCAAATGTTTTAAAATATTTTTTAATTACGTTTATGAGTGTACTGTATGTATGTCGGTAGGTGCACCCATGTCATGCAATGCCTGCAGAGGTCAGAAGAGGGAGTCGGATGCACAGAACTAGAGTTTCAGATAGTTGTTAGCACAATATGGGTGCTGGGACTCAAACCCCGTTCTCTGCAATAGCAGCCCATGCTCTTAGCCAATGAGCAAACTCTCCAGTTCTGTAGAGACCTAGAGGCTTATCTGCTACAGGAATCTAAATCCAGTTGTGTTGAAAAAATAAACATTACAGTATTTAATTATGAATTTCATTTTCTATAGCCAAGAATCATCATCATCATAATGATCTGGTTCTGTAATTTATATCAGTGTTTCATTTGGAGGATTGAGAGTATCTTCCAAATTGCTCCATAATTTCATATTGATGCTCTTACATAGTGAGTTCCAGGACAGCTGTGGCTACAGGGACACCTGTGTCAAAAAGACAAAAGAAAAAAAAAGTGAAAAATCACTTCAAAATATCTTTCTTTTATTATAAAAATGTAGAATGGACAGCAATTTCAATCCATATAGAAATAAATACAAATACCTCTTTAAGGAAAACTAAAACCATCTTTAAAGATAAATAAAAAACAGATAGTTGTTATGTTGGTTTTATGTATTGTGAAATAATTCAGACCAAAAAAAAACTTAAAAGAGGACAGAATTTTTAATGTTTGAATATGAAATGTGCTTACAGACACTTATGTTAAAAAATGTGCTGATCATTTGGTGCTTTTGTTTTGGAACATTAAGAACATTTTGATATGAGGAATAGCTGGCATATGCAGTTGACAGGAGGAATCCTTGGTGGTTGTTCCTACCTCTATTTCTATTCCGGAATCTATACATCCTGTTTGTGAGTATGAGAAAAATCTGTGCTACAATCTCCCACCACACAAAGAACCATGTCATGCCCACCATGACGGAATTTATCAGCTGATTTATAATCCAAAGTGAGCCTTCCCTCTTTTCAGATGCTTCTGCTATGTACGTGGTAAAAGAAAAAGACAAATAACTAATATAGAAAATTGTTACCAAGAAGTGCGTCATTGCAGAGGTAATGCCAATATAGTGTTTTCTAGACCTTTGAAGCTGATTTTATTTTCACAAAAAAATATGGAAGAGTTTTGTGATATGAATTTGAGAAGACCCAGATTGTTGTAAGTGTAAGTCAATGGGACTTTCTGGAGAGGTTTAAGAATACCAGAATGCTTATGGAAAAGTTGACACGCAAGATGGTGTTCCTGAAGTTTTACAAGGAACAATAACCTCATAAGGAACTGGGATAAATACAATCCATGTTACATTCTGAAGAATAATCTAACTACATTCTGCAAATGATGTAAAAATTTGAATCAGACACATAATGACAGGGTTGATGAAATCTGGTGGGGGGACTCTGAAAGAGGTACATATATAAGTATTTCTAAATATGATAAAATATTGTTATGGAATTTGCAAAAATTTTAAACAAAAAGAAAATGAATGGACTAATTTTCTCACAGAATATTTATTTTGTGTTTACATTTATTTTATATTTTTAATTTTAAAATCTTTTAGTTTAAATAGCTGTATATATTTCAAGCATCACTACATGTAGGTTATGTGTGTTTAGTGCTCACTACACTTAACAATGTTTTCAGTGAGGATCCTGAGCAAAACTTAGAGAAGAAAGATGTAAAAGTTATATAATTTTGCAAAGAAATGAATATCAGCACACATGAAGTTTTATACAAGGCAGATGCATATACAGTCGCATTGGTTTGGAAAATGTCATTAAATAGAAAACTTTCACTATGGACTAAAAAGTATGAAAGAGTTCTGAGGGAGAGACCCAATCCAACAATGTCTCTGGAATTTAAAAATGAAGAAATATGTGATCAATTTCAAGTTTACAACTTTCCATTGAAAAGAGATGGTGTTCTGGATAGCCAAAGCAATCCTGAGCATAAAGAGCAATACTGGATTGATTACCATAACAGATAACAAAATATATTACAGAGCTGTAGTCATAGAAACTGCATGTTCCTGGCACAAAAAAGAAATATACATCAATGGAATATAATTGAAGAAATAAACATGAGTACATGCAATTTCAGCCACCTGATATTTGACAGAGTTACGAAGAAAACACACACTTTCTTTGGAAATACAACATCTTCAAGAAATGGTTCTGGAACTGGATCTCCACCTGCACTGAAGAAAACTCCAAAAGCATCAAAGACTTCAATGTAACACCTAAAACTCTTAAACTGTTAGAAGAAAACATAAGCAGTATCATAGAAGATATAGATGTAGAAAAGAACTTTCTAAATTGGACATCAGTTGCTCAGGAAATAAGGTCAAAACTGAGACCTTATTAAACACAAAAAGGTTCTCTATCACAAAAGAAACTACCAAGGAAGTGAAGAGAAAATCCACAGAATAAGGAACTCAAAAAAAAGAAACAAAAAACCCACAACAACCAACAACAAACAAATCAAGTAAACAAATGACTCAATAAAGATAATATCAATTAAGACAGGATGGACTATGGATTTGAAGAGAGTTCTAAAAATAAGAAATACAGGTGACTAAGAAATAACTTTAAAATCTTCAACATTCTTAGCAATTAGGAAAATGCCACTTTACAATTTCATATCATGCCAGTCAGAATGGCTAAGATTAAGAGAACAAATGATACCAAATGTTGGAAAAGATGTGGGGAAAGGGGAACACTCTTCCACTGCTGGTGTAATTGCAAACTCTTTCAACCATTGCCATATGATTTAATTATACCACTCTTTGGAAAATATCCAAAGGACTGATCCTACTTTAGAGATATTTGTACATCCATGTTTATTGCTACTTTTTTCACAATAGCTAAGAGATGGAAGCAATTTGAGTGACCCTCAATACATGAGTAAATAATGAAAATGTGGAACACTTACACGATGGAGTTTTACTCAGTTGTAAAGAAAGATGAAATCATGAAATTTGCAGATAAATGGATGGAACTAGAAACCATTATACTAAGTAAAACAATACATTCTCAGAAAATTAAACAACATATGTTCTCCCTCACTTGTGGATCCTAGCACCAATTCTTATATTTGAGTGAATATCCTGATATCACTAGAGGACCTAGGTTCCTATTGGAAAGGAACCAGGGAGGTAAAGGGAAAGAAGGAGTCTAAGAGAAAAGAACAGTAGAAGCCAGGTGCTACAACGGGGTCGGGGGGGTGAGCAAAATAAAGAGATTTAAGTGAGAGAGGGAGAGGGACAATTATTCAAGGAGCTATGAGTTAAAGGTGGAGAAGGATCTCGGAGGGGGGAGACAGGTATTAACAAGGGTGAAATGGGTGAAGATGCAGATACTTTAACTGAAGAGGGAGGATTCTCCAGGAAGAGAGAATGGAGAGATAAATAATGCCTATTTGGTGTAAAAAATAAATAAATGAAAAACAAAACAACAAACAAAAAACAGAGGAAAATGTAATAGTCAAAAATCTGCTGAGTAATTACACATACAATATCACTACTTGAGCTCATGTGTACAGCTAAAGGATACGTAACAAGAAACAGCACCAGATAAAATAAGAGAAACGTCCCTTTAAGTTGGTTTCCAGGACAGTGTGGGAGGCTCTCAAAATTACACAGACTGTCACCAAAGTCCTTGATTGCCTCACAGAACTTGAAGGTAAAACATTTTTGCTGCAAGAGAGGATCTACTTCATATACAGAACTTGGCGCAGTAGAGTTGGAGTTGACCTAGAAAGCACTTTGCCAAAGGCTAGCTCTCATAGTTAGGGGGAACACTATGGAAGTTGCTAACAGAGAAAATCAATTGATAGTCCAAACCCATCTTTAAGGCCTGATAACCACAATGACTAGGACAGCAAACTATATTGGGGAAGTAGTGGCACTTCTATCTTGGGGGTAATCAATAGCTACCTACTTGGACTTAAAGACCACTAAATTTGAGGGAACTCATATGTACTACTATAAACATAGACAAATACACATGGCTGGAGAGGTCATAGATCTCAGAGAAAACACCAATTCATCAAACAAGGTCCTGCCTTCTAATTTTCCTCAATTTACAAATAATGAAATATCATTTGAATCAATAAAGGGATTGATCCTTTGATTGGGTCAAGACATGCAGGCTTCAATGACTTCCTACAAGGACATTAGCTGAAACTAATCCTGTAACATATCAGCCTTTTGGACCAATACTTCATATGTAAAACATGACAGCTATAAACGTTTCCTTGGGAATTTTCTCTATTCTACCTATTCACCCCAAATATTGGAAATTGATATGCTTAGAAACAAGAATCACTCCAACTAATGGACAATAATTAGTCATCAGTTTAACAAAAAGCATACTTCACTGTTATTCAATATGGTTCTCTTGCTCCAAAAATCCACACCTGAGAGAAAATCTAGAAATGCCTGGAGATACATTTGTTTATCAAAGTTAACTCAACTGAGACTTAGGTTTGGAGTGGCACTAGAAGAGTGCTGTCGAATATCCTGCATTGTACAGGATAAGCAATAAAACAAAGAATTATTCCAGCCCAAATATCAACAAAACTAAGAGTTAAGAAGACTAGCATAGTTCATGCTTTCAAAGTTTCAGCAATGTTTCTGTTTGTCTTTGCCTGTTCTTTAATTTTCTAATATTTTTTCTCTACACACATAAATCTCATACCACATAGCTAAGACCTTCTTGAAAAATCTAATGTGAGGCCTCGGGTTCTCATTTTTAATGAGAGTAGCCAGATTCTTACTTTTAATAAGGGTGTTCAGGTTTTTTAAAACCCAAATGAGAGTGTATGTAATATGCTTCTCAGTTCTTAAGTTTTGATAGATAAAAACTGATATTTACCAGATCAAGCAGAGGTGAAAAACCATCAAATTGATAAAAGAGATTCTGAAAATGAATCCATACATATCTGTTCCTGAGAAATACTCATTGTTATTTTTTAGCAGTTTTGGAACAGAAAGGTGGATATAAGACAAAGAATGTCAGCATTTATCTCTGAGATTCAGTGGGCTATAGAGAATAAACCGATTTAAAGTAAACTAATGAGCTGAAACGTGTGACGCCATGGGCTTCTTTTAAACGCATAGTTGTAAGGATCCCTACAATGAATGTTTTCATTCTAACTTATCGTAACTTTTAAAATCTTTTATTAATACAAGAAATTTTAGCAGAGCAAAAAGGAAAGTGAGCACAAGATAGGCATAGACACAAGACAACAGAATAGTGAAAAACACTCAAGGGAAAAAAACAAAAGCAAAACAAAATAAAACTTCACAAATTAAAAAAAAGAAAGAGGGCATGGTGGCACACGTCTATAGTCCCAGCACTTGGGAGGCAGAGGCAGGCAGATCTCTGGGAGTTCAAGGCCAGCCTGGTCTACATAGTGAGTTCCAGGAGAGCTGGGGCTACAGGGAGACCCTGTCTGCAAAAGACCAAAAGAATAAAAATAAATAAAAATAAAATAATAAAAGAAAAGAAAAGAAAAGTAAAAAAAACGATAAAGAAGCCCATAAACGCTGCTCTTGCAGAAGACCTGGGTTTGATTCCTAACACCCACATGGTGGCTAACAGCTCTCTCTAACTCCAGTTCCAGGGAATCTGATACCTGCTTCTGACCTCCTCAGGTACTGCACAGTGGTAGAACAGTTAGATACATGAAGGCAATACACTTATGCACATAAAATAAAAATAAATCAGAAAAATTTTAAAACAATAAAAATATATCATTTTAACTATATCACAAATTTGGTGAATTTTGGGTTAAATAAATCTAATATAGAATTGTTGGTTTTTAAAATTCTTTGTGTTTACACATTGTATTTGCAGTACTACAGTCTAATTTGTGACATGATTCCAGATAAAGAATTAGCACATTTTGTGTTCTATACAGAGTTAATATTGGTATAAATGTAGTTCAAAATTATGAATTAGTATGAATTTATGATCAATGCTACATATTCTTGATACTGTCAAAAGTCGTAGTTAAGCTGAACTCCTCCTCAGAGTGGCACAGTATCTCATTTCTTATTCTGTTGAATAGATCTTGGATATAAAAATTAAATTTTAAAGTGTGACTAATGCACTAGAGTCCCAATTTTGCCTATGTCTCAGACACACTTATCATTCATGTGTCTCCCAGTTCTCATATCTAAATATAGCTTTAAAGCCACCATCATTTTCCGAGATATTTAATTTCACTTATTAGAAAATATTCAAGATTAGAATAACCAATTATACATTTCTGACTTTTGTTTTCACAAGCTGTCTCTTTGGGGCACTATAGTGTGGAACTTTTACATGATATGCAGTCAATATGATATTTAAACACAAAACTGTTACACCTCCATTTTCTCTTTATTTTACATGCAAGATACAGATTCACTTAAGGGAAATATTTTGTTGTTGTTGTTCATTCAGTACTCCAGATTATTGAAAGAGTCATTTAACTTTTGGTGTTTAGTGTCACTCCTTCTCTGAAACTTGCTGAGCTTGGCAACCTTGGCAGGAGCCCTTGACAGCTTGTCAAGCCTAAGGCAAATGCATATACTCTTCCCTCCCAGTAATTAATAATTAATTATTGTTCATTAATCTGTAATGAAAGGTGGTTTGGAATGGTACAGGCTTTTAAAAAGTGAAACAAAGTCATTGTTATCTTAAAAGGACTTTGCTGTCCTGTTAATGGCTTTTATAAATCCTTATAATTCTGAATTTAATTGTAAAAGTCAGGGAGATAAAGCAGCATCCAAACTTGATGAAAGTGGCCACCCAGTAACCCTGGGGCCCTCATGCTCTTGGTCTGTAGACGAACTCCAAGCCCCTCAGGAAGCACATTTATTTTCAAAGGCGCAACAGAGCACACCAAGTTAAGTTTATTGCCTACAATACAATGTTTTGTCTTAACTATCTGAAAGCAGTGGCTTTCTGCTGCACTGCCATGGGATGGCTATTATCTACCCTGTCAGAATTTTTTCTTTAGAGCAACAACACTTTTTTACTAAAATATAAAAAAAGAAAAGAGAAGAGAAGGCTGATAAAATCATTTTAATAAATGTGAGTCATTAGACATTATTTGTATTCAGCTTTGTTCTTCAGGTATTCACAGTGTCACCAGTTATAATGACAATGTGTTGAGTGCTTACTTGATAGGGAAAAGCTGAAACACCTTTTTCTTGACATTAATAGAAATGATGAAAAGGTTTTTTTTTCTAAAGGTGTCCTTTAAAACTATTGAATCTAATGATATTCCCCAGTGTTCAGGAGACAATGCTCCTCTGCACACTTGGAAATAATTTCAGAATTTCTCAATGCCCAGGAAAATAATCCTTTTACAATCACAGCAGAAAAAGCAAAAGAGGTACCTAAGCTCATCAGACATCTGTGAATATGGGGAAAGATTGTAATTACCAGTGTACAGATATCTTCTCTGGTTACACACATTTGCTATCACAAGGTGTGTTTCTGTCCAGCAGTTCACTGTGTAAAACAGGCTCTCCATCTGTCTTGTAGCATCTGTCTCATGAATTTCAGCCTATTTGATTTTGCACTGTGAGCCTGACTCTGAGCTTTAGCATACACCTTTAATCCGAGCACTGGGGAGGCAAAGGCAGGTGTATCTTTGTGAGATCAAGGTCACTCTGGTCTAAATAATGAATACCAGGCCAATAGGACTACAAGGAGATCATGTCTCAAAGAATACCATAATGGACAGAAATTAAAAAACAATAGCTTATTACAAATAAATATATTTATCAAAAGTGGTTTAAGGATTTCAAATCATGGTCATATTTTCTCATACTATTATCAAAAAAAATATTTTTCACATTTTTATTAGTAGAAAACACTGTACCTGATGAAATTTCATAATTAATAAAATCATTACTCACACTTATATACTAGAGTAGGATGTAAATATTCTAATCTTACTAGCAAATTATACACATTTTTTCAAGGATGTTAAATACAAATAATTTTATTGTGATGATCATATTATTAGAGATTAAGAAACAATAAAACCAATTTCTCACTTACATTTACCATTTAAACTTGTTATTGTAAAATTCTATATGTTTATGGACTTTAAAACAGTTGCTTTACTGTCATTACAAAGAACAAAAATTCATGTTTTTATTTTATATTTGTCCTTCAGGTGAATACTTAATAGTTATGCCCTCAAGATTATTTATTAATGCTATCTTGATTTTGTTCAAAATGTTATCAATGTTAAAAATATGTTAAAATAGGATTACAGATATATAAATGAACATAGAAAACATTGGAACAAAATATCAGTAAGAATTTATTTATATTTTAGAAATTTTAATGCTCTTTGTTGTTTCTGTATGTGCATGTTTTTATATTATCTTTGGGTGCTGTGTGTGGCCATCAAGGGACAACCTCAGGCATTATTCCTAAAGCATTGCCCATCTTTTCTCCTTTTTTGACTTCCTTCCTTCCTTGCTTTCTTCCTTCCTTCCTTCCACCTTCTTTCCTTCCTTTCTCCTTCTTTCCTCCCTCCTTCCCTCTCTCTCTCCCTCCCTTCCTTCCCCCTTCCTCCCTCCCTCCCTCCTTCCTTCCTTCCTCCTTCTTCCCTCCCTCCCTCCTTCCTTCCTTCCTTCCTTCCTTCCTTCCTTCCTTCCTTCTTTCCTTCCTTGCTTTCTTCCTTTTTCTGTCATTTCTTGCTCTCTTTCTCTCTCTCAATCTTCCTTTCTTCCTTTATTCTTTTCTTCTTTCTTTCTTTACTGAAATATCTCATTGGTCTGGAATTCTTCAAATGTATTAGACAGGATGTTCAGTGAGCCACATGGCCCCACCTCTCTCTGCTGGGATTATAAACTTCTGTCATTAGGTTGTAGTGCCTGAACTCTGGTTGACATGCTTGCAAGCACAATACTCTGAGATAGCTCCTCAACACTAGTAATTCTGATATTCTTATAGAATTTATAGTGATTTAAGCTGAAATTCCAAATTCTGAAAAAAATAAGTATGATAGAATATAATTTGGTAGCTAAAATATTTAAAATATTCAATAGTTATGATACAACTAAGATTGGGCTAAAGAGATAGCTCAATGTTTAAGAGCACAGGCTTATCTTAAAGACAATAAGAGTTCCAAACCCAGCATCCATATGGTGGCTAACAACTAACTTTAACTCCGGTTTCAGGGGATTCAATGCCCTCTTCTGTCCTCCATGGGCATTGTATGACACACGTGTAGTTGCAGATAATACACTTGTATACACAAAAAATAAAATTAGTAAATAAAATATTTTAATAATGTATAATTAGTATTTCTTGAATTCAGTTTTTAAAAGTTGAGAATTGTGAAATAAGACATAATCAAAAGTTCAAAAAGAGTTATATTTGTATTTGCATATGCAGTATGTCTGGAACCATTCTGTATTCATCAGTGAGTCATTCACATATCAACCAGCCACTAGAGTAATAATAGCCATAAAAAATAAGATGTTTACAGAGTACTTCTAATTATACTGCCTTTTTCATGAATATGATTCCTCATTTTCAGATATCTTTAGAGATAGAGATTAATATGTTCATTTCATCATGCCCATCTTAACACTTCTCAACTATAAGATGCTCAACTGTATAATAATGCTTTTACTTTTATGATTTCCCTTTTTCATAGTTCTTGCAAAGTTGAACATAGTCTTGATTAAAATAATCAAGATATTTTCCTAATTTGTCTATGATGCCACAGTGTCTGCAGATGATCATAAAAAGAGAAAGGAATACATTAAGGTACATTCATTATTTTATATAACCACAAAAATCACACTCTTTTTTTCAAAATAAAAAAAAATTATTTTGACAAAAGCAAAATATATTGTTTATTTTGCCAGACAATGTCACATGTCCACCAATTATTTTCTTCTTTATCAACATGTTGATTATTTATACTATTATTATTGTTTTTAGCCTTTATATGACAGATTCTACTAACTCTACTTTTATAATGAAAAAGTCCAAAGAACTTAGGTGATTGAAGTTTAAATATTTAACTCATATCACTTGTAGAATTTACAGATTTCTACAGGGTGAAACTCTTCTCTGCAATAGTAACTTGTATTTATTATTGTGCAACTGTAAAATAGATTTATATTATTTATTCTCACCTTTTATTACAATTAAAATGATATATCATTGCAACATTGTACCTTATGTGACCATTTGAATTGAGATTTGTATGGGCAACTGTAGCAAGAAAACATTGGTATCAGTAGGAAAATTCACCTTGAAAATCACATTTAATGTTTTAATGTAAAGTAAACTGAAGGACTGAAATAGACAGTAAAGAGCTGGGAAGATTTCTCATTTATGAGTGCTCACTACACAAGCATGAGAACTTACACCTCTTAATACTCAGCACCACTTAAAAATTGGTGTGACCACATTGCTTGCAATCACATCACTGGGGGAAGCAGTGGAAGTAAATGAATACAGGAGGAATGCTGGGCCTTGCTGGATGTCCTTATTTAATGGAATGGGGCAGGGAATGATAGAGCAGAACACTCAATATCCTTTTCTAGCCTCAAAACATGTGCAGAAGCACACACACAAACAACCACATGAGCGCACGCACACACACACACACATACTGAAAGGAGTTGCTTTCATAAAATGAGTATAATCTATATTAATGTCTTTTAATTTACCATGACAAATTCACTGAATCATGTAATTTTGTGATGTGAACCCTTGTCTTGTTTTCTAGGGAACTGAATTTATTATTCCACCCCAAAATAGGGAATAAAATTGGGAATGCTTGAGAATTAACATATAAAACACATGAAGATTAAGAAAGAACTATTGAAATTGTGTATATGAGATATTCTAGAACTATTTATGAAAAGGAAAGACTGAAAAGGGTGGATCCAATCATGAACTTTCCCAATTGAAGCTAGAGAAAGGTTTTGAATAAAACCATGGGTGAGGCCTGTTGGAAAGCATAGTTCCAGACACAATTCCAGACACCTTTCCAGATACAGTTCTAGAGGTGTGAGTGTTTATGCAGTATATGTATATGAGATATTCTAGAACTATTTATGAAAAGGAAAGACTGAAAAGGGTGGATCCAATCATGAACTTTCCCAATTGAAGCTAGAGAAAGGTTTTGAATAAAACCATGGGTGAGGCCTGTTGGAAAGCATAGTTCCAGACACAATTCCAGACACCTTTCCAGATACAGTTCTAGAGGTGTGAGTGTTTATGCAGTATATATAAATGTGTATGCCTATTGTGGGTTCTCCTCAGTCCAGCTGTGAAGACCCTGACCTGGATGGGTCCCCGCTGATTTGGGTGGGCAAGAGGCATGGAGTCAACACAAAGACCCCGGGAGTTGGGTAGAAGCAAGCACTAGGTGAGGTGCTGCAGGCTCGTTTAATGCAGGAGGGAGCAGGCCATATATTTCCCTTTTCTCTGCCCCCAAGTCCCTTTAGTCAGCATATAGTTTTCTGATTGGTCCACAACACAGAGTCTTTCAGCAGTCACTGGGCTTGTGAGCATGGTATGGAGGCATGGACTCCTTTTGGTGGGCTATTTGCAGACCAAGAAGTGAAGTGAATTCTCCCTGAGTCCCAGGGCTCTGGGTCTGCGCCATCTTTGGAGGCCTCCTGCTACATTTCCACCCTTTTTCTTTAAAAATGACTGTCAAGTGAGAGCCTGTAGGCAGCTCCGCCTCAGGATGACCCCAGGATCATGGACTGTGCCTGTCTTAAGTTGTCCTATTCGGGCATGAACCTTACCAGACATTGGAGCATGGGCAGACTCATCCATGTCCTGGCTTAGGATGGTTCAGTCCAACAGGAGCTTACCCATCATTGGCTACCAGCCCTCCAAGGGGTATCAAGCCGGGGGATCAATCAAGGTTGGGAATTATCTGTAGGAGGCCTCGTACATTTGTGCAAGCCAAGTCTCTCGGGCTGCATAGGGCGGGTTGAAATCATCTTCATGTAGTGCTCTGAGGGCCTGATACATCAAGTGATAGAATTTTTTCTGACTGTGGGAATGAAGAACAAGGCATTTAAGAAGTAGAAAGAGAAGAGTAATTATGCCTATCAGGAGTAGGTAAGTGATGATCCAAGACGGGTCAAACAGTGCTTTTTGATTAGACAAGATTTTCTCTAAGAACCCTGAATTGATGTCCAGCATGGGGGGGAGCAGGTATAATTTAGAGCCATAATTTGACTAGTTAGTAATATAGAGTAATTAAGAAACTTTTGATTCCAGTGGCCATGAATATAGTGCTCAAGTTGTAGGCATGTTTCAGTAATATTCTGTACTTTATAGGGGGTGAGACAAAGTGACCTAAAGCGAGGGTCACAAGCTAGCAGAGCCATGTCTTTGGTAATTGCGAGCTCTTTGCTTAAGAGATCAATTTGTTTCTGTAAACACTAATTGCCTGGTGAAGATGCTGATTGATAAGGGACTGAGTGTGAAAGGTAGAGGAGTTTTTGGCCATGGCCTCTTTGAGCGTCTCCACAGCAGTGGAAGATTGGGTGATAGCCACTGCAGTGGTGGCCTGCCGACCCTAATGTAAGGATGATGGCAGAGATGAGAGTGGCAGTGACCCTGAAATCCCATTTTAAGTGGGGGGCTTGTGACAAGGCTGTCTGCTCTATAAGGGTGACAGCATGGAAGTGGGTTGCATTGGTTACTGGAACCCAAGGGGCCGCGGGTTCACACATAAAGAGAACTATGTGAGCTGGATGGTTCCAGCAGGTGGCCAGTAGAGAGGTGGTGTTGGTATTGGAGCAGCTGAGTTGTCCCCGAGGGTTGGAGGTAACATTGGCTAGCAATAAGGAAAACAGGGGCTGCACACAAATAGGGGTAGGGGGCCAGGATATCGTGTGATCAATGGATGTAAGGATTTTGTTTTTGCCACAAGTAGAGGGATTGGTGTTAGTGTAAGTGCTGTTGGAAAGCTGAAGGCCCTGCTGTGCCAGTAATGCCCTAATGTCCATGCAGGCGTGCAGACCACAGAGGTCCCAGTTACCGAGTATTGATTTGTGGTTGGTATGGGATATCTTAATGCTGCAGGGATAGGTGAGGGACAATTGTCTACAAGATCCTACGGGGTGATTAGAGGTGGAGTGGCTGAAGCGGCAAAAGGGAGGGATGGAATGGTTGGGCTTAGGGTGGCATCTCTGTCATGGTATAGGGAGCATGAGGAAAAAACGTGCAAGGGAGCATGTGAATGGGCAATTAGGGAGTGGTGGAAGTAGAATGGAAGGGCAAAATGGGGCAGAGGGGTGCCGGGCCCCTCCACCTCCCCTGTTATTATTGTCCCTAGTGCAGTGAGGACCAAGGTTACATCAGTGTTGTTGAAGGTAAGGGAAATGCCCTGGAGTTTAAGCATGTAATCCGAGGAGGCACTGCTGGCATAATCTTGGATGGTCAGGTTGAACAGCCCAATGCATGAGGATATATTGTTGGTAATGAAGCATAGAGAGTTATTTAGGGGTCAGCAGCCATTGAGAGATTCCCAGGAAGTAACTGTGCCTATGGTGGGGAGGCCAAGCTTAGAATTCGTTGAATAGATGGTGGGGTAAGTTGGGGAATGAAGTGATAAGGGTAAGAGTATAACAGGGTCTATAGTGATGAGTGGTTGAGGATTGGGAGATTCCATAATATCTGTCTCATTTCCCCTCTTGTAGGTGGGGCTGAGGGGCATCCCAGGTGGAATTTAAAGGAGCCAAGTCCAGTTGAGGCTATTTTTGGCCCAATGGAACCCTTTTTTGCACTTGGGACATCAAGATTTGGGGCGGGCTCTACCTCTTGGGCAGTGGCTGCGAAAGTGGCCAAGCCCTGCACAGTTCCAGCAGCCTTCCCGTGCACCAAAGTGGACAGGTTTGCCTTGAGAAAAAAAGAGTTTCCAAGGAGGTGGTCAAAGCCTTAATAGGGCCTGTCTAAGGCCCTAAGTCAGTAGTAGAGAGTACCCATTTGTGAACATTATCATTGTAAACAGGCATGATAGCATTATGAGTAGGGATGTATGGGGCGTGCGGTCCTGCGGGGATCGGTCCCCTGCGCATGCCCTGGAAGGCAGCGAGTTCCGTGGGGATTCTCAGTCGTGCGTCGCTGTCCGCTGCTTGAGGTGCTGAAGGTCTCGCGGCTCTGCGTCTCTGTTGTGGCAGCGGGTCTCAGCTTCTCTGCTGCTTCCCTGTGTCTTCTGTGGCTCTCTGCTGCTGGAGCTTTGTCCAGCCATGTCCCGACCTTATTTCCCTCGTGTACTTTCCTCAATATGCTAGCTCCACCGGCCACTGGACCACGTGGGAATGTACGGGGCAGCTGAAGCTGGGATCCATGAGTCGATGACGGAGGAATGCTGCCCCCAAGGAGACTAGATTGCAGGCAGGAGACACAGACTCAGCTCAGTCAGATTCAGTGGTACAGCTCTTTATTCAGTGTCCCAGCTCTAGTTCCCAGCTCCAGCTCCTTCTTCCAGCTCCACTTTTAGCTCCAAATTATTG
>NW_008356676.1:7470902-7472294 GCF_000622305.1 Nannospalax galili
TGGTAGCTCCTGTGCCGGAGGGCATGTATTTGTGGCGAGCACGTTAAAAGAAGAGTCAGGGAGGATGCCAGGAAGGCACTGTGCTATGAAAGGAGTCTGCAGCACATGGTTTTCCGAGCTCGTAAGCTATCCGGATGTGAAGAGGCTACTACTTGCATAAGAGAGGACCCCAACATCTTCCCCTCTTTGATTAAAATATGAAAAAGTGTCATTGCCAGCCCCCAGAACCAACTCATTTCATCTCAGGAAAATCGAAAGTTTGATAACTGACCATGACCTGTTTCCTGTGGTGATTTTAGCAAATGGCAGTAACCAACAGCAAATAAATCTTAAAGAACAGTGAGCAAGCACAATACACAGTATCATCAGAGAGCAATAAGGGATAGGAGCCATTCAAAACAAGCCAATAGATTACAAAGTTTTGAGGGTGTTAACATTGGTTTGACTAACATCTGATTCATTTACAAAGAAACAGTATCTTTCCCAATATCATATAGTCCCAATGTTCAACAGTTATCAAGTCCAATGTTCTTTTGTTGTGAAGCACAACTTCTGGTGAGAAAGTTCATTTGTTGTTGGAGAAACTCCAGGCTGTCAGTCACTGATGTCACAGTTTGTCGCAGTCAGAGCAGAATCAGATGTAGCTCGCCGCAGTCTGTCACCATAGCCACGCCTCCAGCATCCAGGGAGAGTGCAAATTCGATCTCTGTGAGCAGGGGGAAGAAGATCTTTTCTCTGCTAGCAGCTCCTGGGATGCAATTATTATACAAAGAGAAATCAACACAGCGATGTATGCTGTACTGTGGAGGCTTGCTGCTGAAAATGTTACTGAATAGTTAGTTGTTTGAATCCACTTAGACGAAAGTCAGTGAAGTCTTTTTCTGTTCCTAAGGGAAGAAAGTTAGACTTGTTTCAGGACATAGTCAATCTTATTTGGTCCTCTCTCTTTCCTGTAAAATGACATTGTAAATTAGCACAGACATGGCTGCAGCTGTAAGCTGTTGAGAGACATGAAAGTTAGCTGTGGGTTACCTAGAGAATACACCTGAGTAAAATTTTGTTATTACTTTAATGTTCCAGCAATTGTCCTATGGATCTGATTCTTTCCTTGAGAAATAAAATCTCTAGAACATAGTATTAGGAAGGGTGGGGGCTGTCTGAAGCATTGGTGCTAAGCAGGGTAAAGACAGCCATGAGAATGACAGAGAAGGAAGCTCCAGGGGGACTTTGGGGTGTCATCTCCGCCTCTTTTTTTTTTTTTTTCCTTTGGTTGATCCTGTGGGAAAACACAAGCAAATCCTCTCCCTGTGGTCAGCAATGGATCTGGTCCTTTCCAGAGTCCATCAAAGGGGTCCCTCCATTTAACCATGATGGGTGGTACTGGGTGTGTTT
>NW_008356676.1:7472546-7473135 GCF_000622305.1 Nannospalax galili
CTAAAACCTCTCTTTTATTATTCTCTGGTGTCTGTAAGCTTTCTTCAATTTTAGGTGGGTTTTTTAAGCATTGCTGGATGGCTGCCATTATTGGGAAAAAGGAGAGAGGAAAATTATGCTTTTCTTGGGTTTCTTTCTTATAAGCCAAATGTGCAAGAAAGTTCCAGACCTCAGGATCAGATGTGTCTGCTGATAAGATCCAGGGTGCAAACGGATACACCACATTCCAAAATTTTAAGCTTTACTCTTTGGAAATTTTAAGTCCTCTAGATTTGAGCAGGGTGTTAAGAGAACGAATTTGGCGCTTCCTCTGGCGTGATGCTGAGTTCCCCATTGTAAAGGGAAGATGTTTTTACAGCAGTCGGACACTAGAGGGCTTGGAGTGCCTTGGCAAGTTATAAGCCTCTAGGTTTGCAAAAAAAAAAAAGTTGCAGTTTTAAATCTTTTGTCTGGGAGCTGCTTTGAGCTCCAGGTGCTCGGCAGGGGCTAGTTAATTTAAATTCTCACTGAACCGGTTTCAGCTGTGGTTTGAATGCCTGGGGGCAGGGTAACAGAGCTGACTAGAGGAATCTGCCTAACTCTAAAGCTT
>NW_008356676.1:7473277-7534306 GCF_000622305.1 Nannospalax galili
GTTGAGAGGCTGGCCGCCACCCTAATGGCTTTTAACTGGCCGTTGCGTTACCAGGTTTTGATATTTAAAAGATATAAAGAAAGAGGTCTTTTGTCTACACCTGTACAGGCAGTCGGGGTCTGTTAGGGGATCAGAGAAACCTTCAGCTAACACCAGGGAGTAGCCCTGACCAGGAAGCCTCAGTTGTCTCTCTGTCCCTAGCGGTTCCACGCGAAGACTTCAGACCGGAAACAAAAGGAGGAAATTAGAAGAGATTTTTATTACCCTCTTCCATCTAGGAACAGGGTCATTAGTGGGGAGTGGTTGAGGATTGGGAGAGTCCATAATATCTGTCTTGTTTCCCCTCTTGTGGGCAGGGCTGAGGGGTGCCCCAGGTGGAGTTTAAGGGAGCCAAGTCTGGTTGAGACTGTGACCTACAGTCTTTAGGCCAATGGAACCCTCTTTTGCAGTCGGGGCAGCAAGTCTTGGGGCGGGCTGTACCTCTTGGGCAGTGACTATGAAAGTGGCCAAGCCTCCCACAGTTCCAGCAACCTTCCTGTGAGCCAAAATGGGTGGGTTTTCCTTGCGACAAAAGAGTTTCCAAGGAGGCCATCAAAGCCTCAATAGGGCCTGCCCTAGGTTCTAAGTCTCTAGTAGCGAGTACCCATTTGTGAATGTTATCATCGCGGACAGGTGCGATAGCATTACAAATAGGAATGTTTAGTCCCTCCCAAGTTAATTGTTTGATAAGCACCTCTTGGGTGTTTCCAGACTCCACCCTCCGCTCTACTGCGTCAGTGACACAGGTAAGGAAGTCTGAAGGACTCCCATGAATGTTGAATAAAATTACAGAAAAAGACGTGGGTCACAGGGGGAGCAACATTTAAGGGCCTTAAAGGCCAAGTCAGAAACTTGTTGAAAATAGGCATGAAGGCCAATAGTAGACTGGGAGATGGGGTCAGTATATTGTCCACATCCCATGAACAAGTCCAACATAATGTTGAGGCCATTTTGGAAACTTAGGCATGCCTGGTTTTCAGCCTGATCATCATAGGCTGTGCTCCAGTTTCGAAAGACTGAGGGTTCTAAGACTGCCTTTAGTAAGTTAAACCAATCATAGTGTTTTTGTAAATGTAAGGACCACTGGTGAAGAACCTGTTCGAAATATGAGGAGTCAGGGCCCGATTGCTTAGCCGCCTTGTGGATAAGAATGAGGTCAGTGCATGGGGTTGGCAGCCATGGACACTGAGCCGCATCGGGGCCGACGTTAACCAGAAATGCAGACAAAGGTGAGTGAGGCTTTAAGGAGGGTGGTCTAAGAGGGAGGGGCACATAAACAGGGGAAGGGGCAGGATGGTTTTGGGCAGGAGAGAGTAACTCCTTCCATAGGTATTGGGGCAGGGGAATTTCTGGCCATGGTAGCTCTAGGAGAGTATCCTGAGATACAGGCAAAGGATCTCCTTTCTTATTGGACGTGGGCACAGAGGCTGTGTCCACCTCCAGGTCCAGGAAGTCTGAGGTTGATCTGCACTAGATTGCTCCCAGCAGTGTTTGTTGTGGACTGAAATGTCTCCCTCAAGAGAGGAGGATTTAAGGCTAGCAATGATGGCTATGCAGATTGGTACAAACAATGCGGGGGAGTGATCCCTGACCTGACCTCCCTTTTTCGGGCCAGGAAGAGGACCGCTGCTTCCCTGCGTCTTCCGTGGCTCTCTGCTGCTGAAGCTTTGTCCAGCCATGTCCCGCCCTTATTTCACCCGTGTACTTTCCTCAATATGCGAGTTCCACCGGCCACTGGACCACGTGGGAAAGTACGAGGGAGGCTAAAGCTGGGATCCGTGGGTCAGTGACAGAAAGGCAGACCTTCAGAGGCCCACAGAGCCAAATTAGTGGCTTCATCACAAAAGTGTTCAATATCTTTTGGTTTCACTTTCAACCCTCTGGGTTTAAGGAGCACCTTGAGTGCTGCCATTTGTGGTTCCCTGCATTGTGGTGGTAAATTGCTTACTGTGGGAGGGTCTCACGAAGGTGAATTCACCACAAATTAGAAGATGGCGGTGACTACCAAGACGGCACAAAGTAAGGAAAGAAGCACTGTGAGCCACTTGGATGTAAATCACCCCGACATGTAAAGGTGTATCAGATCCAAATATCTTGTGCTCAGTGAGGGACTTCTGGAGGCCTTGACACCTCCAACCATATGCTCACACAGTGTCTCCGGGACAGGCAACAGGATGACCCGAAGCCTGGGCTCTGAGTTCAGGGTGAATCAGCCCTTATATGAACTCACTGGGATAAGCCTGGGGGGGAGGTGCCAACATGGGCTTTGGGACCATGTGGCAGAGTGGGCCTCCCTGATCTAACAAACTAATCCAACAATAAAGACAACAGACAGGGTGGAGGGGACAGAAGAGGGGGCTACTCACTTACCCTCGAGCAGCAGAAGAAACAGATAAATCCAGGGGCCTACTTACAGAATGAACCGAGGTTCTGGGTGTCGCCAACACCATAGGCAGGAGTCCCTATTTAGGTGCCAGGTGTTGTGGGTTCTCCTCAGGCCAGCTGTGAAGATCCTGACCTGGATTGGGCTCCCTGCTGATTGGGGGGGCAAGAGGCATGGAGTCAACACACAGACCCCGGGAGTCGGGTAGAAGCAAGCACTAGGTGAGGTTTGCAGGCTCATTTAATGCTGGAGGGGGCAGGGCGTATATTTACCTTTTCCCTGTCCCCAAGTCCCTTTAGTCAGCGGATCATTTTCTGATTGGTCTGCGCCACACAGTCTGTCAGCAGTCACTGGGCTCGCGAGCAGGGTACGGAGGCATGGGCTCCATTTGGCAGGCTATTTGCAGACCAAGAAGTGAAGTGAATTCTCGCTGAATCCCAGGGCTCTGGGTCTGCACCATCTTTGGAGGCCTTCTGCTACATTTCCACCCTTTTTCTTTAAAAATGACAGTGCAGCGAGAGCCTGTAGGCAGCTCCGCCTCGGGATGACCCCAGGATCATGGACTGTGCCTGTCTTAGGTTGTCCTATTTGGGCATGCGCAAGCATGGTACGGAGGCATGGGCTCCTTTTGGTGGGGTATTTGAGGACCAAGAAGTGAAGTGAATTCTCCTTGAATCCCAGGGCTCTGGGTCTGTGCCATCTTTGAAGGCCTCCTGCTACATATGCCCATGTGTGGAAGACATATGTTGACAGATATGGTGTCCATTTCATTTGCTCTGCTCTTTATTTTTTGATACAGGATCTATTCTTAACTTGGAACTCACTGATTGAGTAGGTTGATGGGCCAATGAGCCCCAGGGATACACCTGTTTTAGTCCAACATTCACTGAGGTTACAGCCACATGAGTACTGGGGTTCCTAACTCAGAGCCTTATGCTTGTACAGTAAGTTTTAATCAACCGAGTCACCTCCTCCATGTAAAAACATACTTTATAAGGTACTGAACCACTGGAAAAAATAACAAATACTAGTGCTATTAAAATATAAATAATTTTCCTAAATTAATAAATGATGAGACTAAATCCCCTGTAAACAAACCACATATAAGAAATTTGGAGTTAATATTAAGAAATCTAAAGATCATAGTAGCTATGAAATAATTCAGAATTAATTTAAAATTCTGTTAATAATTTTGGTTAACTAATGTGTTTTTCCTTTATGAATTTGAGAAGTAAAATCAAGAGTCAAAATATTTAAATAAGTTTCGTAAAACCAAGACATAAGAGTAATTAAGTATTTTACCATGAGTAGTCTTATTCATGAACTGCAGATCTTAAATTAAAATAATGATATTCTGTGTCTCCTTTAGTGTGTGCACTGGCCTGCCTCGTTTCTTGGCACCCCAGACGTCTGAACTACCCTCTTGGCCCAGAATCTGCCCTGCTTCCTTATCCTTTGTACCCAGGCAAACCCAATTGTTCAGTCTAGGCCCCAGAACCCTCACAGCCTGTCCCTTCCCCCACCTCACCATTACACACCTGATACCAGCCTTCATCCCTGGCTGTCCTACCCCCAACCTTCCTGGGGTTCCTGAGGCCAGCCTCCTTCCCTGGTGTTTTGACCTGTCCAGTGCACCTTGACTCCAGCAACCTGATTCAAACACACAGGTCCAAAAGTACCCTCTTGTCCTCCTAGCATGGACACTGTCCTACCTCTTCTCTTGGAACCCCAGAGCTCTAGACTACCCTTGTGGCCCAGACTCCCCACTGCTTCCTGATAATTTGTATCCATACCAACCCAGGTCTTCAGTCTAGTTTCCTGGAGCACTCAAAGCCTGTTTCCTGCCCCACCTCCCCTTCATACACCTGAGACCAGCCTTTATCCATGGCTACCCATCTGCAACTTGCCTGGGATTCCTGAGGCCAGAGTCCTTTTCTGGTAAGTGTGTGTTGACTCCCACAAACTGATTCAACCTCCCATCTCCCACATCTCCTGTCTCCTTCTAGGATGGGCACTGGCCCATTTCTCTTGACACACCAGACCTCTGGACTAACCACTTGGCCTAGAAACCCCATTGCTTCCTGATTCTTTGCAGTCAGACAAACCCAATTCTTCTGGCTAATTTCCTAGAACCCTCAAACCTTCCCTGATACCCACTTACCTTTTCATTCCTGAGACCAGCCCTCAAACCTGGCTATCCCCACCTCCAATCTGCCTAGGATTCCTGAGAGCAGTCCCTTTCCTGCTTTTCCTGGATTCCTGAGACCAGGCTCATTCACTGACTTCCTGGGAGTCCTGACTACTTACTGCCTCTACCTAATCAGCCTCCCAAATTGCACTGTGCCTGCTGACTAGAGGATTCCAGACATGTAGGAGGAAGCCTGAAAGCATCTGGCCCTCATAGGACTTGGGCTTCGGTAGGAACTCCTGATTGGCAGGACTAAAGTCATCTGGCCCTTCCAATATAAAATCAAAAGAGAGAACCTGAAGGCTACAATAACCAGCTTTTCATATCCAACAAGGAAATAGCAAAGGCACATAAAGTGTACAAACAGAAACAGATATAAATGCAACAAAGAAGGCTTGAGTCTCACACAAGAATCAGATACTGCAAATGAAACCCACAGACCAAAGTTATAGGGAAAAAAAAACTTCATGAAAACCTAAATAATATGTCCCCACCAAGTACTAACAGTCCTGAAGAGAAATAAAATGAGAATTCCCTAGAGATAAGACAGGACATGGAATTTAAAAGAACAATTACAAACATGATAAAATAATTCAATCAATTTAAAGAGTACACAAATAAATCAAAGCACTGAAAGAAGATAGTGGTAAACTTCTTAACGAATTCAGAAAAAACTTTATAAGTATTGAAGAACACTCAGGCTTAAATGAAGAAGTGAAACACTCAATAATCCAGTTAGAAATGAAAGAGGAAAGCCTCACAAATAGGATGAATGAAATGGAAAGAAGAATACGAAGATGAGATGATAAAGTTGATGAATTAGACTCACAAAGCAAAGATTATGAAACATTTAAGAAAACTAAGAAATTAAATATTGCAAGAACTGTGTAAAAAAACTAAACTTATGCATCAAGGCATACAGGAAGGAGAAGACTCTCAGGATAATGGTATGGACTGGATATTCAGCAGGATTTTAGAAGAAAATTTCCCCAAATTAAAGAAAGACATTCTCAAGCAAATACAAGAAGAACATAGACCACCAAATAAACAGGATAAGAAAATAAACGATCCACAACATATCATAGTAAAAACACTAAATGTACAGAACAAAGAGAGAATACTGAAAATTGCAAAAGGAAAACAAGTCATATATAAAGGAAAACTCATCAGAGGTACAGGTGACTTTTAAGTGTATACTATGAAACCAGAAAAGCCTGGATCAAAGTATTCCCAGTTCTAAATGACCACAAATGCCAACCCAAAATACTTTATCCAGCCAAAATGTCTATTATATTTGAAGGGAAAAGAAAAAATTTTCATGACATAAATAGGCAGAAAGAATTCACGTCCACAAACCAGCCCTTCAGAGAATTCTTGAAGCAATAGAAAGGGCTGAAGAAAGGAATGACTATACTGAAGTGGTAACAGAAAGAAACTAACTGAAGGTATAACTGTGGAAACACACAGTTATACCAGGAATGCAAACAAATCAAAATGATAGGAATCAATACACATCTTCATTAATAACTTCAAATATCAACTGACTGAACTCCCCAGTCAAAAGACACAGGCTACTTGCATGGATTAAGAAAAAAAAACATTTTTTTGTTGTTGTCTGCAAGAAATCCATCTCACTTTTAAGAATCGGCAATACCTTAAGGTGAAAGGATGGAAAAAAATATTCCAAGAAAATGATACTAAGGACAAAGCCGAGTTATAATTCTAATATCTGACAAAATAGACTTCAAACTAATACTAATCAGAAGAGATAAAGAGGTCCACTTCATTCTGATCAAAGGAACAATTTTCCAAGACTATATTTCAATCATGAACATATAAGCACCAAACACTGGTGCACCCAACTTCATAGAAAGAGTACCACAAGACATTGATATCCAGATTAACACCAACTCATTTACTGTAGGGGATTTCAATACCCTATTGTCTCCATTAGTAGGGTCTCCAGGACAGAAAATAAACAGAGAGATGTCTGAGTTAAGCAATACCATACATCAAATATACCTAACAGACATCTATCAAATATTTCACCCAGACACCAAAGAATGTACTTTCTGATAAGTGTCCTGTGGAACATTCTCCTAATTGACCACACACGGGTGCACAAAGCAAGCCTCAACAAATTAAAAAAATATTGAAATAATTCCATGAGTTCTATCAGACCACAATGTAATAAAGCTTATAATCAACACCAGAATAATCTCTAGTAACTACATGACATGGAGATTGAACAACACAATCCTGAATGATGAATGAGTCAAAGGATAAATTAAGAAAGTGATAAAAGTATTCCTGGAACTAAATGAAAAGAAAATTACAACACAACAAAACCTCTGGGACACTTTGAAAACAGTCTTTAGAGAGAAGTTTATAGCTATATGTGCCTACATTAAAAAATCAAAAAGAACACAAATATACGAGTTAACATTCCATCTCAAGACACTTGAAAAACAACACCAAATGAAACCCAAACCAAGCAAAGAAGAAAAATAACAAAAATCAGAGTAATAATGAAAGAAATGGAAAGAAATAAAACAATACAAAGAATCAACAAATCCAAGAGTTGGTTCTTAGAAAAGATAAACAAGTTTGACAGACCTATAACCCAGTTAATCAATATAAGAAAGAGAACCACAAAATTATCAAAATCAGAGAAGAAAGGGGAAACATCACAACAGACATCAAAAAGATCCACAACACTATGAGGGAATACTTTAAAAATGTATATGCTACCAAATTTGAATACCTAAAAGAAATGGATAGGTATCTAAAATCATGGGAATCACCAAAACCAAACCAAGAGATCTCTGGAGGCTTGTGTCTGCACCTTCCCAGGCCACAAGGCTCACATACTAACAGACATTTTTAGTTTGGGTTTTTCATGGTTTATTTGATAGGGAGGGAGTGACTTACAAAGAGACTGGCTCACCCACAGTCTCCATTAGCTTTTGTCAGCTCCATGCAGGCAAAGGTCTCACGCCATGGTCTGTGAATGCCCCATCTCACTCCCATACCCCACGGGATACCTGGTCATTCTCTCTAGCAGTCATACACTTCCTGGTTCCAGCTCTGGATCCACCATACCGTTCTCTCTCTCTCTCTCTCTCTCTCTCTCTCTCTCTCTCTCTCTCTCCCTCCGTCCCTCCCTCTCTTCTTCCCCCTCCAGCAGCTAGGCTCCACACTTCTTCCCAGGTGCCCAGTGCTTGACTGTCAGTCATGCTTCTCAGAGGAATGAGTGATTTCTGGGCTATACTCCACACTTTTCCTCTGGCTCAAACAATTTTCTACAATTTCTTCTCAAAATTAAAATTCCCTGAGCTTTGGAGGAGAGTGGAAGATGCAGGGTGATCTCTCTTAAATCATGACAAGATAGTGATCTCTGTGGCCTCCCTATCATTGATCTTCAAGACATGGCTACTGATTAATGTCAGTAGTGCTTCCCCTATTATGAAGACAAATAGAAGGAAACATGAATGTAAATACAAATGTCTAGAAGATATCCCAGTAGGTGTACATGGTCATTAAACAGTATACTTGCAAATGTTTCATGCTGGGACCTGTAGCCTTCCCTAGCACAGGGTGTTGGCTTGGTCTACAGTACTAGATGTGTGTTCCACCCCTAGGAACAGGCCTTATACAATTAGAAATTTGTCAGTTGTATACATGCTAGTCGAGCCATTATTGCACTAGCAGGTATACATGGCATGTCCATAGTGTACAGCACGTTCGGACCATTGTTGAGTATAATCATAAGGGATCCTTTCTTCCCCAACTGTCTTCATAACAACTTCTGGCACTGTGAAAGCCATCCATCCAGTGGCATGGAATTTTTGGCTTGGTCTCAACTCCATCTCTTTTTCTCCATGCTCATATCATATGGTATCTTCATCATCATGGCCTTACTGATCTTTTTATTGTACAACCAACATTAGTGGCAATAGCCTTGGTGAATTTGAGGACCTCTAGGATCTCTCTCTCTGACCAACAGCTCATAGTCAGGGGGCAACTCACCCCTGGTACTGTAGTTTTTCTTAACAGTTGCATAGTTTGGGAGGGCTTCTGTTTTATCTTACCCAATCATAAAACTCCCAAGAATCTTACAGCTATAGCTGGCCTTTGTTTCTTCAGGTATTTTTAAATAGGTTTCACATCTTTAAAACACTCAAAGCTTAACATCATCTATTAAACCAATCATAGACAAGGTCTGAAGAGCATGGAAAAGTTTTACCCACTTGTATTAATTTGTTTTCCATAAAACTCTGTTAGGTTATCATAGCATGGGTAAGAGGCATTAATTTGGTTAGTACTTTACTATTTTTAGTTTTCCTTTGGAGTCATTACACATTCTGGGGATCTTACATAGAGTTTCTTTGGCTTTTTTTTTTTAATTCTTGATACACTTACAGCTGCTGCCTCCAGTTGCCTGACCCAGCACAGGGCTAAGGAGGCAGGGGGGTTCTCTTGTCCCTGTTACACCTGTTGGTCCCATGAATCAGGTAGGCCCTGGGTGTGCCTCCCGACTGTAGCCATATCTGTTGTCTCTCCATTGACCATACTTAGCTACTGGAGGAGGCACTAGTAGAAAAACTGCCCCCACTCCTAGCATGGCTTTTCTCAGGAGAGAAATGCATGTTATTTCAGCTTTGGGGATTCTTAACCACTCCTGGGATAATTTTTGTCCTTTGAATGCCTTTTGTAAACTATTCTTCCAGCTGTAAAGACTTTCACAAACTCCTTAGTACTGAATTTGGTTTTCTATCAATTTTTTCTTTGGGAATTTGGGCTCCACATAAATCTTGCCACATTTGTCTTTGAGTAACACAAACAGATCATTTCTTCTATCTGGTCTTTTTTATATCTTTTGTGGGGTGCTTTGTTATTCTTCATCCTTCCATGATTGGATTTTGGTTGTGTTGAGATTGCATAGGTCTTGTTCACATTGTCACATCTGCTGTAACTTCATATGTGGAACTGTCCTTCAGGCTGGAAAAATACTGTTTACTTATAAGCTTCCACCACCTATGCCTCTTAGGATCTTTCTGATCTCTCTTCAATGATCCCTGAAACTTGGAAGGAGAGTGTGATGCAGGTGTTCCATTGTTGGCTGAAGACTCGTCAGTCCTGAAGAAATGAACCTTTAATATGAATGGAGGTCCCTCTGCTGTTCTGTAGACCTAGCCTATGAGTGAGTTTGGGGACCATTCAGAGTGCCTGACCTGCATGCACCTGTGCCACATGCACCTGGAACCAAAGACAGGTTGTTACAATGAGTGGATTCAGAAGGATGCTATGTCCAAGATTTCCTGAGTCAGAACTATAGTCACTATAGTAAGTATGAGCTGATGATTATGGGTGACTCTAGCTTGACAACTCAACAGCCTTATTTCTTGAAATCTCAATTTATGAAAAATACAGGATCCAAGAGAGGAAGCAGAGTAATTCATTTCTAAATTTGCTCTCTCTCTGACCTCTGTCCTTGACTACAATTCATAGATGATGGACTTGCAAATCACCAAGAGACTCACTGCTCTCTGGGCCTCTGGGGGAAGTCAGTTATTCCATCATATTTAAGTGTACCTGTTTCCAAAAGGTTTAAATGGTAGTCACTGATGCACAGTCAATATTATCCAGAAAAAAATTAAATTCAGTAGAATTATTCTTAGATAAAAAAAATCAAAAATTTAAATATTTCCTTATTCAATTTTAAACAAAAATGAGTGGACCAATGTCTTTAATAAGGTCCTAAATTTTTAAAAATAGTTTTCCATTATATGTATGTAACTATAATAATTATAATCATTTTACTTTATTTTTAAACTTTTAATTTTAAAATAATTGTAGACTCACAAGAAGTTTCAAAATACTATGGAGAGGTATCATGCAGTCTTGAAGCACTTCATACAAAAGATGACATCCTACCTAATTACAGTATAATATCAAAACCAATTTATAATGTAAAATGCAATTAACTACATATAGCCTTTCAGGTTTCACCAGATTTCATATGCACTAATTTGTGTGTGTGTGTGTGTGTGTGTGTGTGTGTGTGTGTTCAAGAAAAAGGTCTATTAAAGCCTACACTTTATAAATTTTATAAATACATGTATTTAAAATAAATGAAATAAAATTCTGTTTATTTTTTCTTTTCTTTCCTTTTTTTTTTTAAATACAGGGTCTCCCTGTAGTCCCAGCTGTCCTGGCACTCGCTATGTAGACCAGGCTGGCCTCAAACTCACAAAGATCTGCCTGCCTCTGTCTCTCAAGTCCTGGGATTAAGGTGTGCACCACCACACCTGGTGAAAAAAAATTTCTCTTAAAATCCTGAACCCAATCCTCTTTTTTAGCTCTTTTTTTTCTTTTTTTTAATCTTTTTTTTAATCAACAGAATGTTGATTACCAGGCACTGGGGTTATTTCCCTGGGGTGGGGTGGCAGTGTGTGGCACACTGTGTTAAGGATCATAGTTCACAGGTTTTCAGTTAAGTAGGAAATATAGATTCAACAAATCTGTTGTGACTAGTTAATAATACATTCCAGAAAGATATTAGAAATGGCTGCAATGTGTATTCACTACAAAGTATAATTCTGTAAGGCATTGCAATTAATTAATCAGATTTAGTCATTCAATAAATACTTCATACATAATGGTGCATACAGTACATGCATGTGATTCTATGTCATTAAAAATGAAGCACCATTCAAAGAAGTGAAACAAAAAAAGTGCAAAAAATCATCACCCTAAATTTTACTTTGAAACTAAGCATAAACTTCTGAGTTAAATTATAATCGTAAGTAATCATTTTGCTAAAATTTGTTCTTGCTTATTTGGTGTGAGATGAGAGTTATATTTAAAGTTTAAATACCCAGCAAACAACTTCATTTCATGAGACAGCTATTCCATAGAACATTAGAAAATAAAAGACTAATTTTTGTTGCCATCAACATTATGATTACTGATTAAAATTGAAGCAAACCAGCAATAGTATAGAGGCTAATTATGTGAAAGGAATAGTTGGAGACATTAGAAATTCAACATACATTTCAACACCATTTGCCAAATCTTGTTGCTTGTCAGAGACTTGATGTCAAATTCTAGCTCTTTTTAAAGATTATGTTAGAGGAATACATATTAAGATTTGTTTTAGAAGCTGATTACAATTTTCTGGAAATGAGTTTAAAGTGGATAGTTGTATGGATAATGAACACTGGTTATTAGATTTTTCCAGATACAGACTATTCTAAAATAAAGGGCAAGTTAAAGGATCTCTTCAGATAAAAATAAGTGTATATTTTTCTTATCATGCTATATGATTATTTAGTTTTGTGAAAGGATATCAGTAAGGACATTTTAATGTATTCTTTCATAATTTCATTACGCACACATACATACTGAGTCGATCTTGTGCAGGTCTTAGGTCTTCTACTGGTGACACATAATATATATAAATCATATTCTACCCCTATCCTCTCATAACCCCTCCCTCCTCCAAATGAATGCCTTCATCCAAGAAAACTCCCTTCCTACTTTCATACCTTTTGTTTGTCTTAAGTCAACCAGTTAGTGGTATACACTCTGCTCTCCCAGGAGTCACCCCAATAATGTCACATATTACTATATTTAATTTCCAGTGATTTTGAGTCTCAAGAATATTTATTTGAATCATACTGTGTAGTATTTTCCCTTCTATCACATTATATATTCAATGAATATTTATATTATAAACATTGTACATAATATATTGCATAAAATTATTGTACTACTTTGTGTATCTCTTTTGCCAAAATATTTATTTTTCTAATACATTTCTTTTTGAAATGAATGAAAACAGTATGAGGAGCATTAAGCTCTGAGAAAAACATTTAGACTGAAAATATTTGTGTGTTGAGAGCATGGGGAAAATACATTATAAATTTCAAGATGGAATTTCAGTAAGTGGGAATGATGCAGGTATATGAGCTCAGATTTAGAGATGGTTTGTCCCAAACAGGAAGAGGACTGAGTAGAGCTGAAAGAGAAGGCAATTAGACGGTATGTTCACATACAGGAGTATGTAGCAAAGCAATTGCTTAGAAATATTTCAAGATGAATGCCTAGAATACAAAATATTCTAGTGGTATGGTAACAAAGATAGGTAGATGGAGAATGTCTGAAAATGCATTTATCTAGAATAATGACAGCAACCATATGAAGAAAAAGTGTATTCATGATCAAGTAAAAATATGTACCATGTTGCAATTCAAGTAAATTACTATGAATTAGAAATAGCATGCATGCTGAAAGAGTTAGTTCTTACCTTACCCATAAAGATTGATATAGTACATGAAACATATCTGAAACACTTAGATAAAACATAAGATCAACATTACGAGATAATAAGTAGTTTAAACATAAGCTTATTCTTAAATGCATTACGGGATGGGTACTATTTTTATAACTTTATAGTCTACTCCTATTAACTATCATATCATTTGGGGTTTTTTATCAGTAAATTATACTATTGGAAAAAAAGCAAATAGATACATTTATTAATACTATATTTTAATTCCTATAGACAGGAAATTACATGTTTAAATCATTATTCATAGGTCTTTGTACAGGCTTGTAGACTAATTATTAAATTAATCTATCATAATAACTTCACATTTTAAATTTTATATTTAAAAGTATTCTTTACATGGTAGACATAAAGGCAGATTACAATACATACTTATAAGATCACTGTATTTAGCTATAGGTATATAAATAGCATAATTAGTGCAATGAAATTTTCCTAATAAGTATAGAAGAGCTTTAAGATACATCATTTGATCTAAATTAATAAATATGAGAGAAGATCATTGTATTTGAGTGCTAATAATTAGTGACTTTATATATATATATACATATATATATATATTATTTTATGTGTACGTTTGTATTGCCTACATGTAGGTAAGTGCACCTGTGTCGTGCAATGCCAGCAGAGGTCGGAAGAGGCTGCCGGATACCCTGGGACTGGAGTTTCAGATAGTCATTAGCTGTTATCTTGGTGCTGGGATTTAATAACAGAAAATAATCATCTTAATTTTAGTAATAATTTCATACTATAAGTAAGGCAAATTAAGAATTTAAAGTTCCTTCAAAGTCACTAAATTATGTGTTTTATAACTTTGAGCAATAATGTGGACACAATGATGAATGAGCCAATTCGAACTAATAAACTTACTTCAAAGAATCTGTGACAGTAAACTTGGGAAGATCCATTTGCTTGTTAAGCACTCATATTCATTTTGTGATCTGTGAGATTCTCTGTATATTATAGTAATCCATTGTTAATTTCAGTCCATTTTCAAGAGAGAATCTTAGTTGTACACAAATTGTTTGGGCTTCTAAAACACACATATCTCCTATGTAGCAGAAATAATTTTACATTAATAAATTTTTGCTTACCTAAATACATTATACTAAGACAAAAAATAATGTTTTCCAACAGTTTACATAAAAGAGTGTGGAAATTTCTCAGAGCTATGCTGTCTTATGTATCTATTTGTATGAAGCATGTAATTTTTCTTGTGAAGTAGTTCACAAGTATGCTTAAAGTAGCAGTCTTCAGAATGATTCAATTTGTATTCAAATTTTAATACATTTATTTGACTTTGAAGTAGCTTAGTCTCAAAATCCTCACTTGTAAAGAAACATAATGACCATATTCACCATGTGCAGATATGAGTTTAAATTTTCTGCCTTGTCCATAATTACCCTGCAAAATGCAAAAAAGAAATGTCATTACTACATGTGTCAGTCTAAAATTACATTATTTTTGTATCTAAAGTATGTTTTTGTCTCTCTTCAGTTTGTAATCATTTCAAAATAAACTCTTTGTGACATATCTAGAGGTAATGTCAGAAGGGAGCATGATAAATTGCCATTTTTCTGTATTGGATGTCTAATTTATTAGCTAAGGATATTGAACAATTTTTCAAATTTTTATTGGCCATTTGTGTTTCTTATTTTGAGAATTTCCTCTTCAGTTCATTATTTCATGTATAAATCAGATTTATGTGCTATTGCTGTTGATTGTGGTAGTGTTTAATTGGCATTTGATGAACTGTACAATTCCTAGGTATACATCCAAAGCAATATAAATTTATAGTAGAGATATTTGCATATCCCTGTTTATTGCTACACTATTCATAATGACTAAGAAATAGAACCAACCTAGATGTCTATTGATATAAAAATTGTGGGAGACAGTCTTGAGCCTAGGGTGAAAGTCTTATTGACAGCCATTCAGCAGGCCCGAGGCAATTGCTGACCACTGGAGCCACAAGGAACACCTTGTGACATTTGCTCCCATTGGCAGATCATGAGACTGATGCCTAGAGCTCACCACTCCCTAATCACCATCCTTGGAATCCAAAATTGCAACACTTAGATATTGCAACAGTCCAGGTCATATGGTTTCCAGGAATCCAGGCTCTGTAATCTGAAACCCAGTATGCTAATAGGACTTTAAGTCTGTTATGCTAATAAAGTATCCTACTTGCTGTACTGTGATAGGATGCTAAACCTGTTATGCTAATAAGGTATCCTACTTGCTGTGCTGTGATTGGACCACTACCCCTATATAAGCATGTGCCTTCCTGCAATAAAGCAGACCTGTGTTACTGAACCTGGTCTGTGTCTGAATGCGACTCCACTGACACAATCTCCTCATCAGCCCTGGGGTCTGGGACCGGGCAGAAGCAGCGATGACAGAAGGTGGCACTGGGCAAACAGAAAAGCAGGATCAGCCCAGGACAGGCAGAAGAACGGCCTCATCTCCGGGCGAGAAGAAAAGCAGCCTCAGCCCAGTGCAGGCAGAAGAGTGGCCTCAGCCCAGGGCTAGCGGAGGCACAGCCTCGACTCCCGTGAGAACAAAGGAGCAGTGCCCATGAGAACAGAGGAGCGGCTGCTGCTGGCAGTGACCACAAAAAACAAATAAAGAAAATGTAGTAGATAAAGACAATGGGTTTTATTCACCAACAAATGCAAACAAAATTACAGCATTTGCAGGAAAATGGATGCAGGACTGGAAAAACTGATCTGCAGTTAAGAACATTGGTTGTTCTTACAGAAGACCAGGGTTCGAGTCCCAGCATCCATGTGGCAGCTAAGAACTGTCCCTAACTCCAGTCCTAGGGCATCCTACAGCCTCTTCTGACCTCTGCGGCATTGCATGACATGGATGTACTTACCCACATCCACACAATACACGCATGCACATAAAATAAAAATAACAAGTAAAATTTAAAAAAAAAAAGAAAAGAAAATGGATGCAACTGGAAATCATGATGTTAAAGGAAATAAGCCTAACTCTGAAAGAAAAATATTAGATATTTTATTTCTATGATAATATGCATGTATGCATTTAGATCTTTAAATTATGAAACTACAATGGGAATTTCAAAGTGGAAGAGGAGAGAAAAAATGGGAAAGAAAATGATAGAACTATTAAAAACCTTCAACATGATTGTAAAAACAGCCTGGTGACCTGTGTTCAATCCATGAAACACATCATTTGAGAGAAATGAATTACAAAAGTTGCCTACTAACCTTCATAAACACACCATGGAATGCATGCACCCACATGCTGACACATTCATTGCACACACACACACACACACATACACATATATACACACACAAAATAATAAACTAAGCACAATGACAAAAAAAGTTATGACCCTTTCTAATCTGAGAATGGCACTCTTAAAAAACAAATGCAGCCTTTAATTTCTCTTAAGACTAAATTTTTATTTTACAACAAGTCTAAATCAATAGGTAAAATAGTAGTACAACTTAAGAAGACATTTCAATAATTCTGTAAAAGGTAATGGTGATTATGGTAATTTGAAGAGGTGTCTTCCATAGGCTCCAAGTATTTGAACACTAGGTCAGTGAAGAATGTCATAGAATCCCCAGGAGGTGTGACCCATCAGGAGGAAACATGCAACTGTGGGTAGCCTTTGAGGGTTCGTAGTCACATCCCATTTTCCAATTTATCTCTCTCTATTTCATATGCCACTTGAAGATGAGAGCACTCTGCTTTCTCTTCTGAATGCCACCTTCCATGCCTCCACACTATGATGAACTCTTATCCTTCTGGAACTGTAAGCTCAATAAACTCATCCTTCTATAAGTGACTTTGATTATGGTGTTTTATCATAATAATAGAAAAGCAACTAATACAGAATTTTGTAATGAGAGACGGATGTTGCTATGAATAGCTTGACCGTGACTTTTGGAGGAATATGAAAGATTTTGCATTTTGGAGGCTAGGAAAGTAGTTGAATGCTGTAAGCAGAGTTTACTGAGCCAATGTAGTAGAGGTCTGGCTCAAGATTTTCCAGAATGAGACAGAAACAAGGCCTTAAATAGAAACTGGGACATTTGGGTAAGTAAGCTCTCTGTTTGCCTGAGGCCTAAGAAGTTGCATTTAGCAAAATGCAATGGACTAATTTCATTGGTGGAGGAAATTTCAAGACAGCCTAATATTAAATTATTGGTGTGGTTATTAATGGTGAATATTATATAGGTCTACAATGCAAAAGAGCAAGTGGGCTAGAAAGAAGTACAAAATATACAGTTTGGAGAGAAAATGATGACTAGGAAGCTTAATAATTCTGGAGCAAAAGTAGCCAAGGCTTGTCCTGGTGGAAAACCTTTTTTTTGATAAGGTGATTTGAACTATTAAGGAAAGACCTCCATATTTGTACTTAAAATAGAAAGAGTAGCTGGAAGCCAAGACTCCACCAAGGAAAGCTTCTAATATATGGAATGAACAGGCCTAAGAAGTCTTCTGCTCTTAGAAAAAACACAACATGCAAAGCCTGCTGGTAATGTGGATGAAGGGAGACAAGGTCCAACCCTAGCTGGCAGTCCAATTTGGCAGTGTCCTTCATGAAGTGCTGTCATTAGAGTCAAGGAAGATGGAAGAGTGATTTGGGTTGTGCTGGACAGCTTTAGTTTCAAATTGACACACCTGGATTGAGGGAGCCTCAATTGGGGAATTTCCTTCAATGGACTGGCCTTTGGCCATGTCTGTGAGGCATCTTCTTGATTGTTATGTGATGTGGGAGGGCCCAGCACATTGTGGATGGTGCCACCCCTGGTCAGGTGGGCCTGTGTTGAATAAGAAAGCAGGTTGAGCAGGGGCCAGAAAACAAGCCAGTAAGCAGCATTCCTCCATGGCCTGTGCTCCAGATCCTGCCTCCAGATTCTTGCCCTGAGTTCCTACCTTGGGTTCCATGATGAACTGTGACCTGGGAGATGTAAGCTAAATAAACCCTTTCCTCCCCAAGTTGGTAGTGGTCAGAGTGTTTTGTCACAGCAATGAAGAAACAAACTAAGACAGGGGATGTTGATACTTCCTCCATGATTTCAGAGAGCTGCTGATGCCAAATAGACTGCAGTAAAGGAGTGCCTGCATGAAAATGGCCTTGGGAGGTTGTGATGGCTAATCCTGGTGTCAACTTGATTGGATCTGAGATTAACTGAAATGAATGAGATCTTCTTGATTGGATCATCTAAAGCTGGAAGACACAACCTAAATGTGGGCATTACCTTCTGATGGCAGCCGGTATAAAAGACCAAGGCAGAGGAGAAGGCAGGGCTTCTTGCTGATTGCCTTCTCTCTCACTGGTGAGTTTGTCTTGCTGCTGTAGACTGAAGACTAGCTGATCTTTTGGAATTTGTCAGACCTTCAGCACTAGATTGGGACTACTGAGACATCCAGGCTTATGGACTGAGCGACTATGGATATATTCATTCTACTAGTTCTGTTTCTTTAGAGAACCCTGACTAATACAGATTGTGTTACCAGGAGTGGTTCTAGATAAACAGAATTGAGAGGATGAATTTCTTTAATGGGCTTGTCTGTATTTGGAGCAGGCTCTCCAATTCAGAGTCTTCAGATATGATGGAGAGTATGGAAAATCCATGGTGTAGACTATTTGAAACAATTATGGACATAGACACATTTGAATTTCCTAACTCACCTCTTGTGAAGAGCAAGAAATTTAGTGACTCTATACATAAAACATTTGATGATTTGTGGAAAAATAAGAAAAATAATGATGCTGGCTGATTACTTCTAGCATCTCTGGATAAAGTGATGAAGATAAACAATGAGCTTAATGATAAAATTGACAAGCTCCATATCCGAATCAATACTTTAAATGTTTCCAAGTGTGCCCTGAAAGAGAATCTTCTCTCCAGCAGCCAGAGAGCTAAAGCTGCAGGAAACCAAGCTGGAGCCCTTATTATACGTTTGGCTGACCTACAACATAAATTTAATTCCCAGCCTTGAAGAGTGTCAGCAGTAAGGGTGTGGGTATTGGTAGGAAAAGACTGGAATCCTGGCATGTGGGATGGAGATGTGTGGGAGAACCCTGAGGAGGCTGAGGATTTAGAATACTCAGATGCTGTGGAATTTGATTCACCTGCTGAACTAATTGCCCCACTCTCAGCAGACCGACCCTCCCCACCCTTGCCTGAGGCAACTAATTCCATTGAGGAAGCTAATCCTATTCAGCAAGCCTAAACTGATGTTCCTCAGGGCCAAGTTATTGTTGCCTCTAAACCTATAACCAGACTCAAAGCTAAGCAGGCCCCTAGAGGAGAGATAGAAAGTGTGGTCCATGAGGAGGTGCGCTACACCACTAAAGAAGTTAGTGAATTTGCTAATTCTTTCAAACAGAAATCTAATGAATATGTCTGGAAATGGATTTTAAGGGTATGGGATAATAGTGGAAGGAACGTAAAATTGGATCAGGGTGACTTTATTGCCATAGGTCCCCTCACTGGAGATTCTAGGTTTAATACGGAAGCTCATGCAGTTACAACAGTGTTAAAAGTTTATTTGATTGGTTGGCTAAGGTATTTTTCAAAAGATCGCCCACTGAAAAAGAGCTGGAGATACCTGATATCCCTTGGCTTAGTGTTGATGAAGATGAAGGGATTGTAAGGCTCAGGCAAATAGGTATCTGGCAGTGCAACACCAAATCCTCTACAATGAGAGCACCCAGAGGACATGCCTTTTACTGATTTTATAAGATGGAAAGTACTGAGAGAGACACCAGAACGTTTGAAGAGCTTTGTTTTTGCTCTTTTCCTTATGCCAAATCTTACAGTTGGAGATGCTGCTGCTCAATTGCATAAATCAAATGTAAATATAATAGGTGTAACAGGACCTTGGAGTAGGGGTCAGGTGGCAGCAATGAATTACCAAAGACAAGGTGAGTGTACTTATCGTAATGGGTGGCAAAGGCAAAACAATACCTACAATGGCATGACTCGAATGGACCTGTGGTACTAGCTAATCAATCATGGTGTTTCCAGGGACCACATACATAAGCAGCCTACTAAGTTTTTATTTGATCTGTATAAGCAGAAAAGCTCTAGGATGAATGATAGGAAGTAAGTACTGGATCGTAGCAATACAGAACCTCACTAAGTCAACCAATTTCCAGACTTGAGACAATTTACAGACCCAGAACCCCTGGAATGAAGGGAAGGACGGGTGCCCTTGAGAAAGGACTTTGTCACAGTACCAAAGAGTTATGCTGTTTGCCTCTCACCCATCCCTCCCCAGAGGGACCTGTGGCCTTTTACTAGAATAACTGTACATTGGGGGAATAGAAATAATCAGATATTCTGTGGCCTATTGGATACTGGTTCTGAGTTTAGGAGATCCTAAAAAGCATTGTGGCCCTCCAGATAAAGTAGGGGCTTATGGAGGTCAGGTGATAAATAGAGATTTGACTGGTCTGACTGACAGTGGGTCTAGTGGGTTTCCGAACTCATCCTGTGGTTATTTCCCCAGTACCAGAATGTATAATTGGGATAGATATACTTAGGAATTGGCAGAATCCCCACATTGGTTCCTTGACCTGTGGAGTGAGGGCTATTATGGTCGGAAAGGCCAAATGCAATCCACTGGAATTGCCTCTGCCAGGGAAAATAGTGAACCAAAAACAGTATCACATCCCTGGAGGGATTGCAGAAATTAGTGCTACCGTCAAGGATTTGAAAGATGCAGGGGTGGTGATTCCCACCACATCTCCCTTTAACTCTCCTATTTGGCTTGTGCAGAAGACAGATGCGTCATGGAGAATGACAGTTGACTATCGAAAACTTAATCAAGTAGTGACTCCAATTACAGCTGCTGTACCAGATGTGGTTTCCTTACTCGAGCAGATTAATATGTCTCCTGGTAACTGGTATGCAGCTTTTGATTTGGCAAATGCTTTCTTATCAATACCAGTTCATAAGGACCACCAGAAGTAATTTGCTTTCAGCTAGCAAGGCCAACAGTATACCTTTAATGTCCTGCCTGAAGGATATATTAACTCTCCAGCATTCTGCCATAACTTGATTCGAAGGGATCTTGATTGCTTGACTCTCCCAGAAAATATCACACTCGTCCACTATATTGATGATTATATGCTGATTGGATCCAGTGAGCAGGAGGTAGCAGACACTCTGGACTTTTTGGTAAAGCATATGCTCATGAGAGGATGGGAAATAAATTCAACCAAAATTCAAGGGCCTTCTACCTCAGTGAAATTTCTAGGAGTTCAGTGGCGTGGAGCATGCAGAGACATTCCTTCTAAGGTGAAGAATAAGTTGTGCCTTTGACCCCTCCCTCAACTAGGAAAGAAGCACAACGCTTGGTGGGCCTGTTCGAATTCTGGAGGCAGTGCGTTCCTCATCTGGGTGTATTACTACAACACATATATCAAGTGACTGGGAAGGCAGCTACCTTTGAGTGGGGCCTGGAACAGGAAAGGGCCCTTCAACAGGTGCATGCTGCTGTCCAAGCTGCTCTGCCCCTTGGGCCATATGATCCAGCACACCCGATGGTGCTTGTTGTATCAGTGGCAGATAAAGATGCTGTTTGGAGTCTCTGGCAGGCCCCCATAGGGGAATCACAGCAGAGGCCATTCAGTTTTGGAGTAAGACTGCCTTCATCTGCGGTCAACTATTCTCCCTATGAGAGACAGCTCTTAGCCTGTTATTGGGCCTTAGTGGAAACTGAACGTTTTGACAAAGGGCCACCAAGTCACTATGCAACCAGAGCTGCCCATCATGAGCTGGGTGTTACCTGACTCCCCAAACCATAAAGTAGGCCATGCACAGCAACAATCCATTATCAAATGGAAGTGGTATATATGTGATTGGGCTCAAGCAGGCCCGGAGGGCACAAGCAAGTTACATGAAGAAGTTGCCCAAATGCCTATGGTTCCTACTCCTGTTCTATGATGCCTCCTGTTCTCAGGCATGTACCTATGTCTTCATGGGGTGTGCCCTATAATCCGTTGACTGAGGAAGAGAAGACTAGGGCTTGGTTTACAGATGGTTCTGCATGCTATGCAGGCACCACTCAGAAGTGGACAGCTGTGGCATTACAGCCAATTTCTGGAACAACCCTGAAGGACACTGGGGAAGGAAAGTCTTCAGCATTTTGCTTGGAAGGAGAAATGGCCAGAAGTGCGATTATATACTGATTCATGGGATGTAGCCAATGGTTTGTCTAGATGGTCAGGGACTTGGAAGGAGCATGATTTGAAAATTGGTGAGAAAGACATTTGGGGAAGAAGTATGTGGTTGGTCTCTTCAAATGGGCAAAGGATGTGAACATACTTGTGTCTACTGTAAATGCTCATCAAAAAGTGGCTTCAGCAGAAGATGAGTTCAATAATTAAGTATATTTGATGACCCGCTCTGTGGACTGTCAGCCTCTTTCTTCAGTTACCCGTGTCATTGCTAAATGGGCCCATAAACAAAGTGGCCATGGTGGCAGAGATGGAGGTTATGCATGGGCTCGACAGCATGGACTCCCACTCATGAAAGATGACCTGGCTACAGCTGCTGCTGAGTGCCAGATCTGCCAACAGCAGAGACCAACACTGAGCCATACAGCACTGTTCCCAGTGGCAACCAACCTGCAACCTAGTGGCAGGGTGACTACATTGAAACACTTCCCTCTTGGAAGGGACAGCGTTTTGTCCTTACAGGAATAGACACTTATTCTGTTTATGTATTTTCCTTTCCTGCACATAATGCTTCTGCCGAAAATACTATCCAGCGACTTACAGAAGCCTTATCCACCATCATGGTATTCTGCACAGCATCACTTCTGACCAGGGTACTCACTTCACAGCCAAAGAAGTATGACAATGGGCCCATGGTCATGAAATCCATGGGTCTTATCATGTTCCCCACCATCCTGAAGCAGTTGGCTTGATAGAACGATGGAATGGTCTCTTAAAGACACAGTTAAAGTGCCATTTAGGTGGCAATAGCCTCCAGAAGGCAGTGTATGCTTTGAATCAGCATACAATATAGTGTACAGTTTCCCCTATAGCCAGGATTCACGGGTCCAGGAATCAAGGGGTGGAAGTGGGAATGATTCTACTCACTTTCACCCCTGATGACCCTCTACAAAAATTTTTGCTTCCTGTACCCTCAACTTTGCACTCTACTGTCTTGTATGTTTTGGTTCCAGAAGAGCAAGTGCTTCTGCCAGGAGAGACAAACATTCCATTGAACTGGAAGCTAAGACTTCCCCCTGGACAATTTGGGCTTCTGATGCCCTTAAGTAAGCAGGCTAAGAAAGGAATGACAGTCTTAGGAGGGGTGATTGACCCAGACTACCAGGGGGAAATTGGACTTGTTCTCCACTATGGTGGTAATGAATATTATATCTGGAAGGCAGGAGGTTCCTTAGGGTGACTTTGGTGTTACCATGTCCTGTGATTAAGGTCAATTGGAAACTGCAACAACCCAATCCAGACAGGACAACAAATGTCCCAGACCCTTCAGGGATGAAAGTATGGGTCACTCCTCCAGGGAAAGAGCCAAGACCTGCAGAGGTGCTTGCTGATGGTGGAGGAAATACAGAATGTGTTGTAGAGGAAGGTAGTTACAAATACCAACTTAGGCCACATGACCAGTTGCAGAAACATGGATTGTAATTGACATGAGTATTTTTGTCCTATTTGGTTAAGAATACGCTTGTGCATGTATACACACGTTAAGCAGATACTTGAGTTATTCGTTTTTGAATATGTAATTGAGATGTGTTAAGTGGTTAAGTGTTGTGAACCTATATGATTATGTTGGTTTATAAGACACTAATGGACTAAGCATTTGTCGAAGACCTTATCACCTATTCTAAGATATATAATGCATTGGTCATTGTATTATGGGAAAGTTATATCATGTTAGGTGAAATTATGACCTCAACATTGTTTTCATTTGAAAATTAAGCATGACATAGAGAGATGCTATTGTGCGTCAAGTTGATAAAGGGTGGACTTGTGATGGCTAATCCTGGGTGTCAACTTGATAAGATCTAAGATTAACTGAAATGAAAGAGATTTTCTTGATTGGATCATCTAAAGCCGGAAGACACACCCTAAATGTGGGCGTTACCTTCTGATGGCAGCTCGTATAAAACATCAAGGCAAGGGAGAATGCGGGGCTTCTTGCTGCTTGCCCTCTCTCTCGCTGGTGAGTTCGTCTTGCTGCTGTAGACTGAAGACTAGCTGATCTTTTTGAATTTGTCAGACCTTCAGCGCTAGATTGGGACTACTGAGACATCTAGCCTTGTGGACTGAGCAACTACGGATTCTCAGCCTCTCCAGTGTGGTGCAGCCATTCTTGGATGACTCGGAATCTATCCTGTGAGGTAAGCTGATAAATCTCTATACACAGACACACAGACACACAGACACACACACACACACACACACACACATATATATATGTATTCATTCTACTGGTTCTGTTTCTTTAGAGAACCCTGACTCATTCAGAGGTCAAGAAGTCTTGAGAGGCCATTGTGTGAAACTATGAACGTGAAACCTGGTTGGATATGGAGACTGCAATTTGTTAGGGAAGCCAAAGTCATGAGTCATCTGTGAAACAAAGCTGTGAATGATGAATGTTATAGGAAGCAAAGCTGGATGGACAAAACTCTCTAAATCCTTTGGAGCTAAAATCTCAGACATCAGTCATTAACTACAAGACTTGAGATTTGCACTGCTGGGATCTTGTCTTGCTTTGGTTTGGAATTTTCTCACTATGACCTTTTTTCTCCCTCTTGGAATGAGAATATTCATTTTGTGCCATAGTGTGTTGGAAGTATATAATTTTCTTTTAGATTTTGCATGGGGTTACAGTTAAAAGGTGCCTCAGTCTCTGAACAGACTTTGGATCTGGGGTTTTTGAGTAGTTTTGACACTTTAAAAGGCTCTGGAGACTTTGGATTTTAGACTTAAAGAATTTTGCATAATGATACAATGATAAGCCTGTGGGGCTTGTGAGTGTGATGGATTGATGAGGTTTCTTGAGTCGGCTCCAAGTATTTGAACACTTCAGCTGGTGGCACTATTTTGGGAAGGTTATGGAATCTGTAGGAGATTTGGCCTTGTTGGGGGAAACATAGAAGTTGGGGTGTGCTTTGAGTGTTCATAGCCATGCGTGATTCTCCTTCTCTCTCTCTCTCTCTCTCTCTCTCTCTCTCTCTCTCTCTCTCCTCTCTCTCATGCCCTGCTTGAAGATGTGATGTGAGCCTCCTGCCATGCCTCCCCACCACCACCATGATAGACTCTTATCCCTCTGAAACTTGAAGTCCAGTAAACTCCTCCTTCTTAAAATATTTTTTATTATTTTTATTTTATGTGTATGCATGTATTGCTTGTGTGTAGGTAAGTGCACCCATGTTGTGCAATGCCTGCAGAGGTCAGAAGAGGCTTTTGGATCCCCTGGAACTGGAGTTACAGACAGTTGTTCCCTGCTGTGTGGATGCTGGGATTGGAAGCTGGGTCATCTGCAAGAACAGTCAGTGTTCTTAACCACTGAGATATCTCTCCAGCCCTGTAAACTCCTCTTTCTTTAAGTTGCCTTTGTTCCTTAGCTTTATCACAGCAACAAAAAAGTAACTAATACAGTCATTCAGACTGCCATAATAAAAATGTAATCAATGGATAAGGAAATAGTATTTTAACAAATAATTACAGCAGTAGTCAAAAATGAAGATATAATTTATATAGTATCTTTTGTATTAATATTGCATATGTGAAAAAATCTAAAATAACATATATCCCCATGTACACTTCCAAGTTTGCTCTTTTAAAAACCAGACAGGAAAATTTTGTTTTTCTATTTGAACCTGAAATGCTATAAAAATTATTGCTGGTTCTATTCTGTGTCTGGTCCTCATCATCTCACGCTGGTGTGTTGTAATAGTGTAAAATAGCACATTCATTAATATTGTTAAAAAGGACAAACTGTGTGCATGCATGCAGCTATTTCCCATAAAGTTCATTTTACATAAAAATCATTACTTTTCCTGATAAGGCAGCTTTACCTTGCAGCTGCTTTATCTCGTCCTATAGATTTTCTTTTTGGCACTGTAATTCTATCTTACATGTTGTTGCTGAAAATACAGAATCTCTATCTCTAAGAGTTTTGTGAGTTCATGAATTTGAAACATTGATTTTTCCTTAGACTTCAAAGATTTTGCATGTACCCCCCCAAACTAAAACTAAATATTTAATAAAAAATACATTCAAAAGCCAAATGTGGTGACCTGTACCATTAATCCCAGTGCTCAGGAGGCAGAGGCAGAAGCAGTCATATTTCTGTGAGATCTAGGCCAGCCTGTTCTACATAGTGAGTTCCAGGCTATCTGGAACAAACAAAAATCAAACAGCAAAGGCAACATACAGAAAAACCACATGTCGGGGGTGTGGCACACACTTTAATTCCAACCTTTGGGAGGCAGAGGAAGATGGATCTCTGTGAGACTGAGGGAATAGCCTGGTCTACATACTGAGTTTCAGGTGAGTTGAGACTAGGGAGACCTTATCAAATCAAAACAATACACAAAACAGAAAACCACTTTCAGTAGGTGAATAGTAAGTGGTACTATTCACTGTGACTAAGTGTGAATAAAATCTGAATGGCCACAATATACGAATATACAAAAATGTGATATATTTACTAAACTAGTCATTATTGAACCATACAAAAAAGATAGAGTATGATTCAATATGTTGTAAGGAGGATATAGGTATGCAGAAATTTGACTTATAGTTAGCATATTTTCTTTATTAGTGATGAAAATGTTTTGGAACTTGAAGTAGATAGTAATCATACCAAGTTGTTTATGTGAGTAAATTTAAAATTTAAAAATAGGTTTTATACTTGTGAATATCACATCAATTTAAAAAAATCATTCATTATTGTCAATGAGTAATTTAATAATTATTAGTAAATATATCACATTATAAGGTAAGATTCAAATCAGTATCTGACCAAGAAATTTGATGTTCTAGAAATAGAACTATAAGTTCCATTTCTATTCTTCCACTAGGATTTTCTCATTTGACTTTAGCTAAAGTTTTCCAAAGTTTATTAACTTGAGTGACTTGCTATTTATTTAGCAAAGTTTGGAAATTTCATGGCTTGATATAAAAACTGGTATTTGTCTGTATTGTCATTTTTCCCTAAGCTCTTCCCAGGACCTTTGGAACACAGCTGGCATTGCAAATCCATATACCACATCAATCAGAGAAGAGTTAGCTAATCTTAGCTCTTCTGGGAATTGTTTCATGGATGTTTCTTTAGTTTGGATCTCTAGGATGGAAAATCCACCCTGCCATCCAACAAAAGAACCAGCTGGGAGTAACAACTTTACTCTTCTTAATTAGTTAGTCTTTGTTAGTACAAGCTACTTAGTGATAACTTGAAAGTAATTGTAACCAATAATTTTTTAAAATCCATAATTCAGAATCTCTTGCAGTGAAGAACTTAGCCAGTGAACTTTTCATCAGAAATACTTTTAAGTACATTGTACTAATAATCATTTAATTTAATAAGAATTCTAAAATTGTACTCAGTATTCAGCATGACAGGTTACATGTATCTTAGTATTTTGAGGTGCTAATGTATCTTAGTATTTTGAGGTTCAAGGCAAAATATGTAAAAGCATAGCTAACAAAATGCTTCCCATTTTGTACAGAACTAGAAAAACTATCATAGCAGAAATTCACATGGAAACAAGTAAAAATGGACAATTTAACTTTACTTAGGCAGATATAGGGAGAGAATTTGATAACAAACATAGTGTCACAAAAGAGATATATGGTTTACAAATGATTTTTATTACCAAAGACTAATTACTCTGTTCAAATGAAGGGCCATGACAGCTCTTATATAGATGGACACTCTAGAGATCTTATGTAGAACTTTATAGTATATTTCATAGCAGTCACAATTACTTGGTGATATACACTTATTTGTTTTATTATTTATTGTCTATTTCATTTTCATTGAAGTACAAAAGTTTGTGTGTCTTGTTAAGTTTTTTTTTAAAAGGTCTGAGGTAAGAAATAGCAGCTATTAAATAATTCATTGACATTTAATATAAAGGGTTAATGAGTATGTAAAAACATAATCTTACTGTAAATACTTAGAAAGGTAATCATAATAAGATGTCTGTTTTGTGTAGTATTTACTCCCATAGTACATTTCACCAGTCTCTAACAATTCATATCATCTTACACAAGTTGATACTCAAAGTCTAAGTGGTCCAAAGAGGCTTAATTTTCCCACTATTAAATATGAGTACAAGTAAAAAATAAAAATTTATACAAGTAGAAGTGATGAGATCAAAATTGGAAAGTGATTTTCAAATCATTTTGCTTATTAACGATGTGCATTTTGAGTAAGAAATGAAGGCAAAAATCAAAAACAAGGAAAATTCTGGTGCTTTGAGAAACTTAATAAAACAGTGAATTCTGAGAAATTTGGGGAAGGATAAGTGTGCTTCTCTGAAGTACTCAAGTTACTTGTGCACAGAGACCAATTAGTGAATATTTCTTCTACCACTATGTTTGCTGTCCAGAACAATATTAAACAAGAAGAAAATCAGAACAGCAATTGTTTCAGCTGTTAAGTCCTTTTATTTTTCAAAAAGTTAACAGTTATTCCTTGAAGCTATTCTGGGAGACTTAAAAGTGTTTCAGATACACTGGAGACAATTGTTTCTAATAGGAGTGGTATTAGAAATAACTTTATTACATTCTTTTGAAAACAAGCAATAAGCTTTAGTAACAGCAGGTTGTAATACTTTCATCTGAATTGAAGAAGGTTCAAAAGACACAACCACCTCTGCCTTTCAAACACATTAAAAGGAAAAAGAAGTGGTCAAATAACAATATTCTTCAGGTTGTAATACATGTAAGTTATGTTTTTGAGAGAATGGACACAAGGGTTTTTATTACTTATTGACCACAATATTTCAAATTTATCTGTTCTCTCCCTAATAACTAGATATTTTAGTAAGAAGGTTATATTAGGAAAATTAACACAATATATTCAAGATGGATAAAGGGATAAAAGCTTGAGAAAGAGATGTAGATTAAAGAAAATAGCATTGGAAATAAAATTTGAAGAAGGAATAATGATGATTTCTTTGCACGAGGAAAGTTCACCAGTAAAGTAGGTTGATTTAAAAAGTGCCATGTCACATGCATAATTGACTAAGGGATATCTGATATTTTGCTTTCTGTATTTCTTTATTAGTGCTGGAACCTCTTTAAATCCTCTGACAGGCCTACGCTGACTTTAGATGAGCTAGCTTTTGCATCTATGAAGCAGAAGAAATTTAAAATGCCATGGGATGGAAGTCTTTCTAAATATGAAAAAGGCTAGAATGAACACAAGAATCCTAGGCCTCTGCTTCTCTTCCATGACATGAATGTTGCTGTTCTGTACTCCCTGCCTGTCATGATACTAACCCCTCTGAAACCATGAGCCAAATATACATTCCTCATTTAAGTTCTTTCTCTCAGATATTATGATTACAACAAGAAGAGAATTAACTCATACAGAAACCTGGTTCTGAGGAAGTGGAACTGTTTCTATAGCTAAAACTGAAGCTGTGGTTCTAAGAATTTTAGAAATGTTTTGAAGAAAGAATGTAGAAGAATTTTAAAAGGGTGAACTACAGAATCTTAAAAATATGTAAGAAAAGCTTATTGAAGATTTTTGTAGAGATTTTCAAAGTCCAGAACGTTGATAGAAATATAGAGAATAAAGACTGCACACCTAAAGTCTTAGTTGGAAAATGAAATTTAATGGGAATTTCAGTAGTTACAGCGAAGACTGAAGGCATGTTATGATGCTAATTTGGGTTTCTGGCTGCTTTCAGTTGTCAACTTGACACATATGGGAAAAGGGGCCTGGCCTCAACTACAACTTCCTTATATCAAATTGATCTATGGATATGCCTGTGTAGCAGTTTTCTTTACTGTTCAGGGATGCAGTGGGGGTTGGGGGGCTGTCAAGTGTGAGTGTGACCATTCTGGGAAGGTTGTTCTAGGTTATGTAACAACGCAGGTTGAGCACAGGTCAAGGTACAAGCCAGTAAGCCCCATTCCTTTGCAGTCTGTGCTTCACTTCCTGCCTCCAGGTTCATGCCTTGAGTTCTTACTTCGTTTTTCATTGATAGATGACTTTGATCTATAAAAAAAACCTTTCCTACCCAAGATAGATCTGGCCAGTGTTTTGTCACAAAAATAGAAAATAACTAGGATTAATTTTTTAAATGAAATTTTGGTAGTTTTCATACAATACAATTTGATGGCATTCATATCCCCTTCCTCAACTGGACCTCCCCCACTCCCTCGTGCCCAATTCAATACAGTCCACTATATATATACGATATGTCCTACAGAATCTTATATGTGTTCCCACATGTCCCTCAGCATCAGTCCATCCACTAGAGCATGATCAATATATCAAGAGTCCCATCCCTGTAAGAGACTGTCTCCTCTCCTAGCAGCCTTAGTTGTGAAAAGTTCCTGGGGGTGAGTTGGGATTTCTTGCCCAGTCTCCAATATCTATAATAACATGTTGTCTAGTTTGAGCTTGTGGGGATCTTGTGCATGCTGTCACCATTGCTGTGAGTTCATAAGTGTAACTGACCACCTGTCTGGAACACTGTTTCCTTATGGTCATCCACTTTTTGTTCTTACAATCTTTCTAGACTGTCTACTCTTCCCTGAGATTTGGTAGATAGAAGTTTGAAATAGGTATCCTAGTCAGCAATGAGCACTTTGAAGCTCACTGTTCTCTGCACATTGGACAGTTTTGGGGTTTCTGTGTTAATCACAATCTGCTGAATAAGGAAATCTCTAGAGGTTGCAAAGAAAATGTGTCCCTTAGGACTAAGCTTCTCACAGATACTTATTGTGTGCATTTGACCAGTACTGGAACTCTGTGTTAATCTCCATCTTTGCAAAAATAATCTTCTTGGATGAATGGCAAGAGGTCCACTTCTCTGTAAATATAAGTAAATATAAATATGGATATTCAGAATAAAGTAAGAAATTACCTTTGTCTAGAGATGTGGTAAAAGTATGTTTTTCTCTAGGATATGTGACATCTCCAGTCATGTGGAGTTGGCTATGTTTACAGTATTACACTGAAGTTCTTTTTAATTGAGAGGGCCTTAATTCCAATTAGACAGTTGTTGATTACACCAAAGATAAACATGCTACTACTGCACCAATAGCAGTAATTTGCTGTGCCAGTCATTGTTATTTATTAGGCTTTACAGTTGGGTAGGACCATTGATTAGTTTTCTCCCTTGGTAGCTTGAATAGTATCCTCTTATACCATAAGAGCAAATCTGTGTTTTTTTAGTAGGTCTTTGACCTAATGTATTTTCCTCTGGTTTTTCATACTGACTATGCATTATTTAGCACCCCTCTCAAACCTCCAATATAACCCTCTGTCACCAGAGTTCTCTCTGGGTCTCTTGCACTATCAGGCAAACAATATAACATATCTTTATTTGCATTTATTATTATCCTAGGAAGGAAGAGGCGTAACTTACAAAGAAAGGAGCACCCAGTGCCTAGCTCAGTGATGCTCAGCTCTGCTCAGCCTGGTGCCACAGCTCAATGCCCACCATATCATATCACTCCAGCAGCATGTCCATATCACCTCTTGCTTTCGCCCACACCTCAGGGGCCAGTGGTCTCTCCACATGTCGATAAGTGCCAGACCATTCTGTCCTTGAGGGTATTTTGATGAGAATTTTGTATCTATGTTTATTAAGGATCTGGGTCTATGGGTTTTACTGTCATTGTTTTAAATTCTTTTTTAAAGTTCTTTGTATATTCTGGATATTAAACTTCTGTCAGATGGGTATAGCTAATGAATTTTTTTTTTCCACTCTGTGGTCTTCCTCTTCACTCAGTTGTTTCCTTTGCTATACAGAAGCTTTTTAGTTTTGTGAGATCCCATTTGTTGATTGTTAACCTTAATTATTGAGCAATTACTGGGCAAATGTTGTCTGATATAGAAAGTTCTTTCCTGTTCCTGTATTTTGTACCATATTGCTTATGTTTCCTTCTAACAGTTTCAGTGTTTCCCACTGATACCTTTAATCTATTTAGAGTTGATTATTATGCAGGGTGATAGGTATGGGTCTAATTTCATTATTCTATATGTAGAAATTCAATTTTGCCAGCACCATTTGTTGAAGATGCTGTCTTTCTTCCAATGTGCATTTTTGGCATCGTTGTCCAATATCAGGTGGCTTTAATTGTGTGCACTCATATGTGCGTCTTCTACTTTGTTTCATTGAAGTACAAGCCTTTTTTGTGCCAACAGCTTGCTACTTTCATGACTGTAACTGTAACTGAGATTGAGGTCTGGTATAGTAAATCTTCATGCATTGTTCTTTGTGCTCAGGATTGCTTTCTCTATCCAGGATATTTTGAGTCCTCATATTAATTTTAGGAAATATTTTTCCACTTCAAATATGATAGTGAAAAGGAGTGGGGATAGGAGACAACATTGTCCAGTTCCTGATTTTTAATGGGAATGCTTCAGCTTTCTCCATTTACAATGATGTTTGCTGTGAGTTTGTTGAATACAGTCTTAATTATTTTGAGATATGTTCCCTCCAGTCCAGTTACTCCTTGGACTTTTATTATGAATGTTTGCTGAAATTTGTCAAAGAATTTTTTTCTATATCTATTGAGATGACCATATGATTTTTACTTTCATTTATTTATCATTTATATGATTTATTATGTTTATTGACTTACATATATTGAACCATACATATGTCTCTTGAATTAGGCCTACTTGGTCATGGTGGGTGATCTTTGACGTGTGTCTTTATAACATTTGAGATTATTTTGATGAGAATTTTGTATCTTTGTTCATTAGGGATATGGGCCTATGGGTTTTGCTGTCATTGTCTTTTTCCTAGATTTGGTATTAGTGTATTTCTGGATCATAGGAGTGTTTCCTATGTTCCTGTCTTTGTAAATATTTTATTTACTATTGATTGCAGATCTTTGATGATCTAATAAAATTATGCTATGTTTCTTTCTCAAAGTGTTTTTTTTTATTTTAGTTGGGAGGCTTCGTGTTACTGTTTTGATTTTCCTAATATTTATGGGTCTGTTAAGCTATTAATCTACTCTTGGTTTAACTTCAGTGGTTTCCATGAATTTAGAAAATTTTCTTCTTCTTTTAGATTTTCAAATTTAATTGTGTATAGGTTTTTAATGTATTTACTTATAACATTTGAATTTTTGGTGTCTTTTGTGATATTTCCCCTGATTTTGATGATTCAATTTGATCTTTCTTTTGGTTAATTAGATTTAGAATCCATCTTCTTTATGATTTCAATGAACCTGTTCTTAGATACATTTATCCTTTACATTAATTTCTTTGTTTCCATTTCATTGGTTTCCACTTTGATTTTTGATATTTTTCTTGTCTAATCACCTCAGCTACTTTTGGATGTGGCCCATCCTGCCCCCAATTTTCTGTGATATTATTTTGTAATTAGTGTATTAATCACTTAGTGATGCCAGCTTTGAGATGAAGATCCTAGTGATGGGAGATTAGATCTATAAATCTACTGACTTCAGAAGACACTAAAGGAGATCTCATGAGATTTTGAGTTCTTTCTTATGACAGTTGTTTTTAGAACTGTCCTATTCCCTCTGCCTCAGTTTTCCTTCTTGCCCACAGATTCTGACTGCCATTGTGATGCCACCTAATAAAATCACCAGAACCAGGTTGGTACCAGTGTCATGGTCTTGAACCTCAGACTATAAACTAATCTCTTTCTTTAAAATTACCCAGTTTAAGCATTTGCTTATCACAGTAGAAAATAAAGTAAGACAACCTCTTAAAGCTCTTCTTAATATTGTTATACTTGTTACTAATTTTCAGGTCATGTTTTGGAAAGATAGATAAAATTCATAGAATAAAATTTTACTGTTTGTACATATATTTTATTGTATATATCAGTCAGAGACTTAAAGAATATTTAGTGTTACCTAAGTAGAATCTAACTGAAGGATATTTTAGATAGAGAAGGTACTGCACAATTTTAAACAAAGAGAGACATGTTGCATGAAACTAGTATATTATGTCTATGCTACAGTATAAACTACATATTAAACTGATGCTGTGATCCAAGGTACAAAATGAACAGTTACATTTTGTGGCAAGCAATAACATCAACAAATACAAATACATCCCTTAAACAGTAGTGAACACTGAAGATCACTGAGTTTGGAGTTGGAAGATAAGAAAAACTACTGGTTTCAAGAAAAAGTTGAAATTGAAAAGAAATAGTACCTAAGACTACTATCAAGTTGATTGAGTGGGGAAAAGTACTTGTGGCACAAGCATGAGAACCTGAGTTGAATATGTGGAAGCTGAGAACTTTCTTCCAAAATTGATCTCTGATCACCATGCCTGTGGCCTGTGCCATGTTATATTCACACCCAGCTCATTTCTCTCTGTCTTAAGACAAGGAAACAAAGGACGTTTTAATTAAATATGTGCAATGTAATTCCTGCACCTAAGACTCAGGCAACATAGCATAAAAAGGGGGCTGTAAATATTGTTAAAGCCAGGAGAGGAGGATACCTCATGCTAGACAGTGACTTCTAGATGTGATATGGAAGTTGTACCCATGGAATCTGAACAATATGATTGCCTAAACAATACATGCATGATCACAATACCAACTGACCTGCCAGTGTGGGCAGGGAGACTTCACAATGCCTCATCTCTAAATGAAGATCTATGGACTATCAATGGCTGCTGAACAAGGGAGAAACAGTTTTTTCCAAGGTAGAGCTCACTGATAAGTTATCCAGTCCCAACTCCTCAGCCCTAAACACACACATGTTCAAGTGCCACTAAATAGACTTAGTGCATTATATACATACATGCACACACTAAATGAAGTCATACATTACTAAGTGAACTCAATGCATTATATATATAAAATGTGTTTTTACATATGTCAATGTTTAATATATATTTAAATAGAGATAATGTGGTAATTGATAAGTGTTTATGCTGTGGAATAATTATACAAAACTGATGACCATGTCCATCACTTCAAATTACCTTTTTAATTGGAATATTAAAAATCTACATTAGTAATTTTGAAGTATACTTTCTGCATTTGAAAATTGAATGATCTTTTAGATTTTTATTCTATAGTAGAGTGGATGGTTAATTGCAATCCTGCCAAGGTGATGGATAATTGAATGACACACACTTTATGCATAATTGATTCCTACATAGTAGAGAACATTGTAAGTTGTTGGGAAAAGGTTCTTAAATCTCTACCCCTCGTTAAGGAAGCCTGGCAGTTGAAGGCTGCTGGGGGAGAGAGAGTTTTCTTCAGGGAAGTGGTCCTTGGTGAGTTGTTGGTGCTGCAGTGGGTGGCCCCATATATACACATGTACAGAGAGCATTATTGAATGGACTGATTGGACTAAATGGGATATGAAATGAGGATACGAAATTGGGACAGGAATGTGGTATGGGGATTTTAAGAAGAGTATCAGAGAGGAGTTGGACGGGGACGGAAGGATATGATCAAAATACATGTATAGAATTCTAAAGTAATTGCAATAACAATTAGATACAAAAGATTACAAACAAGTCATAATAAAACAGAACCATTGATAGTAATGTACAGAGACAAAATGGACAGGGTTACTACTCTTCAGTTTCATTCAGTAAAATTACATTTCTAAATAACAGTGGGATACCAATGTAGGTGATCTGAATATAGTGTTTGGGTACTAAGTAACTAGCAGATTAAAAGAGAAAAAGGCTGCAAAATCTGGAAAATGCATGATTCATGTCAAAGAGACAGGCAGAGCAGGTGGACAATAAAATGAGATTATATTACACCATTCAGAGTGGAACGAAGTTTAAACCTTATTCATTACTAAACTCTGGAATTTCCCATTTAACATTTTCTGGCCACAGACATCATCAGTAACTGGAAAGGTCAAGAGAAGGGAACTGAAATTTCTTTGGAAGTCAGAAGATTTTAAATAATGTAGAGGAGAAATTTTTATTACTCAAATAATATTGAGTGTAATATTTTTTAAAACAATATACACTCGCTATGTATAGATGTCCAAAGGAAAAAAATATAGAGAATAATATATTACTGTTCATCATATATGAAAATATATTGCTTTTTACCCATTTACAAAAAAGATACACCAAAATTAAAATGAAACAATAAAATAAAGCATATTTTAGTATATAAAGAAACAATAATAGTGTAAAATATTCTAAAAAAATCCATGGTGTAAAATATCAATAGTCAGTCATGGTTTCTTCAACAATTTCATAAATCACTGATATCTTTAGCTTTTGAATCATTCTCAAATGCAGCATGATCTAAATTGCCAATTTCATCCATTAAGAACAATCCCAAACCTAAGTAGGAATTAATAAAATATCCATAATATGCTATTGAAGCAAGTTCATATTAATAATGAAATATCTAACATAATTTAATGCTTTGCCTCCATTTAAGGTATCACAATCTAGATTTGCACCATATACTCTATTTGGGTGGGTTACTTGGAAATACTAATAAGAAATTAAATAAAATGGCTTTGTCCCTGCTAAGGTTTGTCCCTGTGTTAACAGTTTCCTCCAGTCTCCTATGAGCATCCCCCATGGTTGACAGCCAGATGCATTTGACCTCTACTTTTGAATCTTGCATTCTGTTTTACACTACATGCTTCCCATAGCATATTTTTCCCATTATTGAAAAAAAGCATACTTGATTGATGTATAAACAGCGGGTTACTTGAAACTGATGGCAGTTATCTTCAAAACTAATTACAGAATCTGATCACAATTACCTATGATTTCAAAAGATATAATTAAGAGACAGCCATTAGGGAGGATATTGAAATTTAACATCATTTTTTTAATCATTTAGCTAATTTTTCATAAACGTATGAAGTACTTCTTGTACTAATTATATTATTATGTTTTAATTACACCCTTGTTTTTTATCATTTCATTATTTAATTGAAATATTGAGAATGTCATCCAATATATTTTGAGGATATGTTCTCCCCTACCTATTCCCCCATTAGTACCTTCCATCTAACGTGTGTGTGTGTGTGTGTTTGTGTGTGTCCTGTTGAGTCAGAAGGGTTCCCCAATTGCCCTTTCCTATAGGTTTATCCACTGGAGCCCTGTCAATCTACCAAGAGTTTCATTCATAAAACAGACCTACTCTTCCCCTCCCAGCACCCATAGTTCACCAATACTTCCTTAGGTAAAAGGGTTGGGTATCTTACCCACTACCCTATTTCTATGTTGAGATTTTTTTCTTGCTTGAGCTTAATTGGAACTTGTGGATGTTATCACCATTGCTATGAGTTCATATGAGCAATTTCAGTTGTCTGAAAAACTGTTTGATTGTGGTCATTAACCTCCTTTGGTACTTAAAATGTTTCCATCCTTCTTCAATAATCTCTGAATTTTGTGAAGCAGAAATTTGATACAGGGGTCCTATTCAAGAATAAACAGTCTGCATCTCTTATTCTCTGCATGTTGAAAATTTGTGGTTCTTTCTATTGATCATTATCTGTTGTATAAGGCAGTATAAGTCTGTATAAGTATGTTAAGACTTTATTGATGCATTAATCTATGGATACAACAGTAATTCATTAGGAGTCAGTTTAATACTGCATTTATTTAGCAGAATAAAGCATTAGGCTCTATCACATACCCTGGGAGCTTTCTAGTCTCAGGTTCCTAAGACTAATATCAATGTCAGATATGAATTCCATCTTGTTAAAGGATCTTAAAGCCAGTAAAAAAATGGTTGGTCAGTCCCATAATATCTGTTCCACTATTGCACCAATGAACATATATAGCTAGATCGGTGGTTGTTGTAGTTCCCAGAATTAAGATCTTGGTAAGGTTCATGCTAAATTTTCTCACCAGGTAGTTGATATAGTACCTTCCAGCACTATTAAAGCTGGTCAGTTGAGAGGAGATTTTGAAGTCAGCATGAACTCGATATTTCTTTGTTTGTTCTCCAGTTCATAAATGTAGTCTCTTCATCAATAGAGTCTTACCATGACATTCTAGTAGGCAACCAATAACTACATTAATTTTTAATACACAATTCTCTTTGGTTCTTGCCACACAGAATTGTGCACTTCCCCCTAAATAATACCATATATATATGTGTGTGTGTGTGTGTGTGTGTGTGTGTGTGTGTGTATTATGCAAACTTGATAAATATACATAGATGAATAATCTTATTTAATTCATCATTGATAAATGTTAGTTTGGAGCCTAATCACATGTAAACTGTTTTCTGAGTATCTGTAATAATACTGAATAGGTAAATTATAACTTCACAATAAAGTCCAAAATTCTAGTGTTTTCTCCTGTGTTAATTTCTTTATGTGTATACATAAGGTGTGTGTTATTACAGGTGCTTAATGTGTAGTTAAATAGTTTAATAAAATAAATGCTTTAGTGCTTATGATTTGTGATTTATTCAGATTATCTAACAGGGAAAGTGAATTGTAATCATATATGAAAAATATTGGTATTGTCCTGGGATGTGTTTTTGGTATTTTGCCACTTTTGGTGGAGATTTTTCAATAGATTGAGTAAAAATATTTCAGCACATTGCAATAATAATATTTGAATGTTTTCCAGATTGTTTCTCCTTGCTTTACAACATATTTATATGGAGTGTTGGTATGTTGTGTTTCAGGCTCTTCTACATCTTCCCTATTGTTTCTAAATGCGGTCTCATAGTTATCCAGAGACATTTATGGAGTATCAACGAACAGTGAAGATGCACTTAATTTAATATTCTGTATCTTTCAAAAGATTTAGTCCACCTCTCTGAATCTCTGTGGCCCTGCACAAAGGAAAATGAGGGTGTATGTGTGCTAGTAATGGACAAGACAGCTTACACCTACTTTTCTAGCCTTGTCTTTCCAGTGCTCTCTAAATGGTATCAACAAAGGTGTTGTTAGAATACATATGTTTGGATAAATTGCCAGGATCAACAGCAAACTGACAGCTGGTGTGGGAATATGAAAGAACACCAATTTTACTAAAAGAAAATTAATGTTAAGAATGGATAAAACTGACAATTAAATCTTAATTGGGATATAAATAAATAAGGAATGGTTAGACAATGTGAGAGATAAATAATGCCTAGATACATTAAAAAAAAAACAGAGGGAACCATACTAATTGAAAAACCTACTGACAAATTATGCATACAACTAGCTCAAGGAATATTATATATATCTAGCGAAGGTTTATCTGAGAATGTCTGGTTTCAAGTTTTATCTACATAGCACATGGTAATTAAAAATAAAAGACATTCTTGGATGTTTAACAGCCATACTTTGAGGCCTATACTAATTTGGTCAGAGGCAATTAAAGGACAGTTTTTGTTTCTGGCCTTCCTAGGTCAACAAAGTTCCAGGGGATTATGAGTGTCTCTCAAAATGTCCTGTAACTGTGGTGAGTCACCTCTCCTCTTGATCAAGGACCATGTAGACCCCACCAAATGGATATGAACCAGTGTCCTGTCTACAAAGAGAAGGGTCAACACAGAGGAAAAAATTCCTCCATGATTCCAAATGAAGCCAGTCATGATCGAGTAGGACCTTTGACTTACCTTCACATAGATGGAACTGGTAAAAGAAAGAAGCCAGGGTCACTTCCCAAGCCCACGTTATCACTGAGGAACAGATCCTCAAACAACCTTAAGAGTGAAAAAAATGTATTTCTCTGGGCCAAAGATTTAAAGATTAAAGGGATCAATATAATTCTTTAAAAGTCTATGTGTATAACTAAAGGCTACCTAACAAGAAACAATGTTAGACAGGAGATACTTTCCTTTGAGTTCTTGGCCAGGGTAGCCCAAGAGACTCCCAGATAGTAAACCAGCATAGATCTGGGAAAATGAACAGCAGACCCCAATCTTATCTAAAGGAATAATGACAACTGATTGCTGCTAGATGAGGAAGATCTGTTCTTCCCAAAACAAGGAACTCTGGATAGGCTGACTAGATTTAGCAGATGGACAAGCAATGGGGAATGGCTGGGGATGCTGATAACACAGTGGACAGTAACAGATGACAGTGAGGGGGGAGGCTATGTGAGGCTGCCATTTGGGATGTGGATGTATAGATAGATAAGATTGTTTTGGATTTTCTGTATGAAATACACACAAAAAATCAACAAATAAAAAATGAGTTATATTTTAAGGAAGAAGCATAAAAAACTGCTTCATGTTAATTAGTACAGGTGAAAAACATTACCAATGAAATCTACCTGATGACTTTATATCCTTCTCAGGTGCCAGGATCTCAGAGAATAACCAACTGTGAATAATAAAAATAATCAGATACATAGAGATTAGAGATGCTTGTGCAAACATCTAAGAGTTCATAGCATTAAAATTGAGGTTTTTTTGTATGAAAGAGTATATTTTAAAATGAAATGGAGATATTTTTTAAAGGTTAAAACCTCGCTCAATTTTATGCCTTATAGGGTTTATACTGAGTTCAACATTGTATAACTATTAATTCAACTCTGAACCTAAAAATTTACAGCCAATACTGAAACAGATACATCTTTCCTCTGGAAATTGACATTGAATATGTTAATGCTGTAATGAAATGCTTCTTCTAATCACGTTGTTATTAAATAATTTTTTAAAAAGTTAAAAACATACAAAAAATGTTGGTTCTACAAAAAATAGGAATGCATATTCCAAAGCTTAAATGACAGTATCAAATAATTTTTGTTATTAGTATGATCCTTCATCCATAATTTATATACATAAGTTTCATCATCATGGACATAAAATACAATAAAGTAATTATGACAAACATATTAAAAATAGGAGACTATAACAAATGAAGAGATAAATAGGTAGCTGTTCATAATTAGAGATATCATATTCCTCCACATTATCCACAGAATTAAAAATTAACTCTGTAGTCAAACACATATGTTAAAGTAAAAGTAAAATTAAGACCTCTTAGATGGCTCAGAGAGTACAGGTGCTTATCATTCAGAATGTCAATGTGAGTTCAATTTCTAGAATCCACCTGGTGGAATAAGAGAGCCAGTTCCCACAAATTGTCCTCTGACACACTTATCATGGCACAAGCACACATAATCACACATTAAATAATAAATAAATAATAAATAAATAAATTCATTTATTAAAGTAAATTTAAACACAATATTTAAAGGGTTGCTGAGCACTCAGCTGGAGAAGTTGAACAAGCTTGACAACCTCATGAACTCACTGCAGCTGTTCTTATGTGCAAGAAGACATGTACAAGAGTGGCCATGTCAATACTTCACCTTTGATGAAGAATGGGGTCTTGAAGTCTCACTCCTCCTTGAGTGTCATTTGGAAATTAAAGCTTGTTGAGCAGGGGTCTTATTTTCTTCAGTTATATTTATTTAGCCACAGACACATTGCCCAGCTTTTTTGAATAAACTTAGGCAAATATCTAATTTCATTCAGTGGTCCACATAGAAACAATCATGGGAAAATAAGTGGGGAACTTGAGATAATTGCCAATGGGAATCAAGGGGGAGGAGTAGACTGGGGATGTAAACGACAAAAAGCTTTATAAAAGTGTATGAAATAACTAAAAATTAAAACATAAAGAATTTAAAATAAAAATTAAAAAAGTATAAAGTCTGAAAATTAGATAAGAACAACATTTAAAATTATAGTCATTTTATTACAGGTGTTCAAATTTTCTACATTATACAAGACAGAAAGTTTTTATTGTGAAATAATGTTTTATAAACACATTGATTGCTTCCTAGACTAGAGTACGAAGCAAATACATTATCTTACCTTTTTATCTTAAGCCCAGTGGTGATGCACTATAGATGTTTCAGCAAGTAGAACCTGATCACAAGATTCAATAATGACTAGATACTTCAAATCTGACAAGAACACAAGTAGGAGAAAAGTAAATAATACAACTTGCCACAGATGAATTGAATTTATTTAAAAACATACTTCAACCTGTTCTTCTGGGAAAGTTTTTACTATGTGGAAAATTTTACTAGAGAATGCACTGAGCAAGATATCAGCATGGATTTCCTTGGAAAAGAATTTCTAGAAGAGGAAACTTAAATAGCCCTGGAGTTAGATGAAGGAGAGTGTTTTGATCAGTTGAAATTACCATGAGGAAGAGTTTTGTGAGATGAAATAGAGCTGCTCTCAAGGACTGTTAGAGTTCTGTGAGACTTTGAATTCTTATTCTGAATTTAATGTGACTTCTGAGAGACTTTCTTTCCATAGTAATTTAGTTTGACATATATGTAGCCCTGCATAGGTCACAAGGAGGTTCCCACTGGACAGGTTTACAAATAAGCATTAGTGAAGTTTCTTTGCCTTTGTCTTATCTATGTGACAAACGTGTTCTAGCAAGTGATTAAATGGATGGTAGTTTCCTTAGGAATCCCAGTACCAAGGTACAATAGAAAGTGTGCCAGACAGAAAAGATGGCGAAGTCCCAAGCACAATAGCATACATACATATATTCAAAGGAATGTTTATTGCTTAAGAAGAACAAAAAAGGAAGAAAAAAAGAGAGGCTAGTTGGGTGAAGGATAAATGCATACATACATCATTTCTCATGGTTCTGTTTCCTGAAAAAGACTACATTGTTATATGTGTTGATATTAGTACTTTGTCATTTAAAAATGAAATAACGCAAATTAAGGGATGCTGCGCTGCAAATTAGGCACCTACACATTTGTATCAATGCAGCCTGAAGTGTACAGAAGAGTCATACATTATGTACATGTACGCAGTGCATGCTATACAGCAGTAAGTAGGGCCTGCTTAAATGTGGAGTTAGGTAAAGTTATAACATTTGAATCAATTCACACAGATAGTTTCTTATTTTATTACCAGTCCTAGCCATGATATCCTGTTATAGAACTTACTGTCAGCTGCTCTTTTCCCTGTCCCAGTTCTTGTGATAAGAATTTAATTTTCTTTATAAGGGTGCTTTATCTATAAGCATTTATTAATTACCAAACTGACTTCAAAAAGGCCAATTGCAATTTTCCTTTTGCTTACAGTTCAGTGCTATCTTTTCATTTATTCAATCATCTGATACTTAATACTGATGGAAAGTACATGCAAAAAATATTTAGAGGTTACCATCACAGTAATGAAGCTGAAGAAAAGAGAAGGAAAGAAAAATACTGAAAAGCAATACAATTACTTGGTTTGGGTGACAAGTGTATTAAACAATCCTACCAAATTTTCTTTCATGTGATTTGCATAACCATATGCCTTCTCTGAATGTTTGTGTATTTTCTTTCTTTCATGGCTGTAATGAAGTCCACAATATGGGACATGAGAGCTAGGAAACAGCTTTGTTTTTCCTCCTGCTAGCTATCATTTTGTTTACCTAATTAACTTGATTTAATCTGAGTTTCTTGCCAGAGAAAAATAGATAAAATTAATTTAAGTAAATTAATACGGATAAAAATTAACATTTTATCTTCCATTATTGCTTTCATGTAAAGATGCATTAAAAATAGTTTGTGTATACTAAAAGGAACAATATTTTTGTTTTTATATTTTGAAATGAACGTGTACTTTTGACCAATACATATCTGATTTTGTATAACAATGGGTTATCCTTGCTTACATTTAATGGAAAAAAATGTGATTCAGTTCCAATTTGGCCTGGACTTCCTGGTAGCAGATCAGGGCTCACAGCAGCATTTGCAGATCCCATGATGGCATACACTGAGAATTTCTTTGAAAGCAGAAACTGTGGTAGGTTCACTTTGATGTGTTTTATTACTGAGAATGTAATATGATTCTTTGCCCACTTTTGAGAGAAATGAGAAAGCTATTTAAAATTGTACTAACTTAATACATTAGGAAAAATCCATGAAATACAATAAACTGCAAAGTTATATGCATTTCACTGTATATTACTATTAATTTACAATAATACATTTAGAACACATTGTTTCAGTAGTAAGTGTTAGCATGACTGTCTCAATATGTGAGACAGTTGTTTGTACAGGAAGATACTCTGTGGATATGAATGATAATAAAGAAAATCATATAGGCACACTGAGTAAACTTATATAAGCACATTTTTAAATTAAATGATAGTTTAAGAGAGACGATTCAGCAGTTAAGAGCACTTACTGCTCTTAAAGGGGACCAAAGTTCAGTTTCCAGCACCCTGTTGAGCAGTTCACAACCCCTTACAATTCTATCTCCAAGAGATCCAACAACTTCTGGTCTCCTTAGGGACTTGCACTCATAAGCACACACACACACACACACACACACACACACAGAGATGCACACTCATGTGCACATAATTAAAAATGAAAATCTTTAAAAAGTAGTATGATGAAATAATTTTAGTGTATGGTTTTATCTTCTATGTAATACAAGTAGTGAATCTTATGCAGACTTATCTTAAGATAGTGCTTGCTCTCCAGAAAATAAATGTATCTGTCAAAATTATTAAATTAAGTCAGCACAGAAACCAGCAGTAGAGAAAGATTAGGTATCTGGAATACATTTGTTTTAACGCATTGAAAGAAAATAACATTCCCAATGAATGTATTGAAACTTTTGAAAATTAAAGATGACTCAAAGGTGGAATAGTATTTGTGGTGATTACAAAAAAATAAAGATGGTTAGTTCTAAAAGGAAGCTTTAACCCTTTTAAGAGACCACAGAGAAGTAACTCCCAAGGATCAAATAAGTATATTATCTTCTAATTCATTTCCTAAGAGGCAGATAGAAGAGTGAGCAGCCAGTCTGATTGATTATATAAACAAGTATACTTATAAATTATTCATTCTGCTATTTTAATAATGTGTATGTATTATTAGATTTAATGAGAATGACAGTTATAGATGTTAATGAGGAATGTATTAGATGATGATTTTGCATTTATTTAAACTTCAAAAATGATTATTTTACTTTTTATCTTTTGGTCTTTTTTGAGACATGGTCCCTCTGTAGCCCCAGCTGGCCTGGAACTCAGTATGTAGACCAGGCTAGCCTTGAACTGACAGAGATCCAATTATTGTATTTTTAAATGAGCAGTATAACATAAAATACATTATTTTAGATGAGGATATGAATAAAATTCTTTGTGATACACTAAATCAAAGTCTAAATTGAAGTCTAATTTAGTATGATAGTTGCTTTGTAAACATTTAGGTAAATGAAAACCTTATAATTCCTATATTTAGAAGCTTTAAAATGCATACTCTATCCATACAGCATTCTTGTTTGAAAAGATTGTCATCTATTTCTATTAATTCTCCTTTAACTTAAATGTATATGTTGTTGACTATTTTTAAAAATCCTCTAGACAGTACATACTGACACTGACTTATTATCAGTAAAGATATCATCACATTTGGAAATGTACTTCTGTAAAAGAAAAATTGCCAGGGCTTAAATGCAATATGAACTAGACAGTGAATCATTTAAAAGACAAGAGTATTAGAGACACTATCAAGTGGGTTACTAGTAATGCAAGGAATATATTCTAATTTCTATTTTTATTGAGATATTGATTTTGTATGTTGATTCCAAGATATCTTCAAGTTCTCATTATATATTAAAAACTGAAAAAAAAATCATGTTATTTTTGTGCTATATATTTCTCTGTCTTCTGACAAAAAATGTCAAGCATCGCCATTAGATATATGCAGTCAGTGAGAGTACTGTGGAATCACAAATTGAATATCAGTATTTATTGAGTTCATGTCATGTTTATTTTAAAATAATGAACATAATTAGGAATCCCAGTGACTCCTTTCACATCCCAGTGTAGTATACATGATACATAAATGCCGGGGAATATTATTTATCATGTCACACGTTCTGTCTTGAGAAAATCCTCTCCCTTTTCCAAACTAAATTAAATTGGATTTCATTTCCATTTAAGGGACTGGATTCATTGTTTTACCTGAGACCTCAATAAAATGAAGACATATAGGAAACAGCAGACACAAGACATCAAAGACAGTGATCCCTGAGAGACAGAAAGCAAATTTTTGACAGCTCTTTTATTTTCTCAGCTTACTGAAGAAAGGGCATTGCTAGGCTTTCTCTAGGAGGGTAAAGATAAGAGTCTGAATTGAGTGGATGGAATAAGGACCTGGGATGCTCACTGTATTACAGCACACAAGAAAATACCACAGAAAAGTTGCCATAGAAAGAGACAAAGAATTGTGAGGCAATCACTTCTCAAGCATTCAACTTCTCAAGCAAATGGATGTGTGAAATATATGCAAGGATAGGAGAAGAAGCAAATCTAAAAGGAATAAATGAAGTAATGTTTGTTGCTCCCACAGAACTGACAAAGTTAGCATCACCACCAACACTGAGGAAGTCTTACAGGCCATGGGGCATTGGTAAGAGCATGCAGAAGAATATTGCTGTTGTGATTGAGCTAGCAAACTATAAATAGTTCTTCTTAATCAGGGGCTATTTTTCATTGAAAGGTATTTGGCAACTTCTCCAAAGGTTTCTAGTTGTAAAAACACAGGTTTTTCACATTGTGGTAGGTACAGGTGAGTGTGCTAAATCTTTACGCTTCACAAGAAGCTTACCCTTGCACATAAAAAAAATACAGTAGCATGTACCGGAGAGTGTCATAGCATTAAGCTTGAGAAACCCTACCCCAGACTAAACACAAGTGAATTACTGTCAGTCGTATCAGCAAATGGCATTTCCAGTTAATGAACTGGTCATTTAAGCAAGGATCTGCCATTATAGGCATGGACGCGCTGGGCTCTCAGGGTCCCAGCACGCACTCCTGGGCAGTGAAAGCTCCTCTTCTACTGAGGTCTACTCAGTCGATCCCGTCCCTATTTCACCCATATACCTTCCTCAGGATGTGAGGTCCACTGGCCACTTGGACCACACGGGAAGCGTACGAGGAACGGCGAAAGCCAGGGTGTCCGTGAGTCGTGACGGAGGAATAGCGCCCCCCGGGGAGACTGGATCACAGGATTTAGTGTTACAGCTCAAGACAAGTGACTCAGCTCAGATCTCAGTGATTCAGCTCCAGCTCCAACTTTATTGGGGTAAAACTAGGACTATTTATAGTGTGGAGACAGCAGAAGAAGTCTTAGCTGATAGGTTCTTTTAGGATGCCTCATTTACATAGGGCGGTGGGCTTCTATCAGGCTATCAGACAATGCCTGATTAAAACCTGGTAGCTCCTTTGCCAGAGGGCATGTATTTGTGGCGAGCACTTTAAAAGAAGAGTCAGGGAGGATGCCAGGAAGGCACTCTGCTATGAAGGAGTCTGCAGCACATGGTTTTCCGAGCTCGTAAGCTATCCGGATGTGAAGAGACTTCTACTTGCATAACAGAGGACCCCAACATGCCATGTTTATTAAAAATAATATTTAATGTACTTAACCATTTATTCAAGTAATTGAGTCTCTAAAGCATATCATAATCAAAGTGTTTAAAATTAACTAAAAGCAACTAAGGAGCACTGTTACAGATCAAAGTTAAAGATTGTGGTCGTCAAGTGGCTGCTCTCCTCCGGCTATGGCCACTCTCCTGCTCTCTTAGTTCCCCTGATCAGTTGTCCAGTCTGGACCCCAGGGCTGGTGAGGGGACTGTGTCAGCAGAGCCGCATTCAGACACAGGAGACCAGGTTCAGTGATGCAGATCTGGTTTATTGCAGGAAGGCACAAGCTTACATAGGGGTAGTGGTCCAATCACAGCACAGCAAGTAGTTTAAAGGTGAGGTATCCAAGGGTGGTGCACAGTACAGTAAGTAGTTTAAAGGTGAGGTATCCAAGGGTGGTGCATGGAACAGTAAGTAGTTTAAAGGTGAGGTATCCAAGGGTGGTGATTAGGGAGTGGCAAGCTCTAGGCATCAGTCTCATGATCTGCCAATGGGAGCAAAATGTCACAAGGCATTCCTTGTGGCTCCAGCAGTTGGGCCGTTGCCTCAGGCCTGCTGTATGGCTGTCAATAAGACTTTCACCTTATGCTCAAGTCTTTCTCCCACAAAAGATGACAGTATCTTTCTCACAAGGATTTACAAGTGAAAACTTTAGAGTGATCACAGAATAGTGGTGAAGAAATTGGTGAAAATTTATATCCAATGAACACCAGTCAAAATTGAAGGGGGAAATAATGATACTTTCATGCTCATGCTTGTGAGACTGATCATACCACAAGTAAAGGACCTATCACACTCCACCCTGGTATCCAAAAGGCGAAACCTCAGGTTTTACAAAGAAATTACAAGGCTTTGTTACTGTGGAAAATTGCCCTGTCCTTTAAGATAGTTGTTGCAATTTAATTTCTGGAGACAATTGAAGTTGAGGATGGGGCAGCCATTTCCAGTTCCTAGAACTGGTACCTCCTTTTAAATTTTGCTTATGTGGTACTTGAAAAAACTTCTTTATAAGGAAACCCTTGGTAAAGGCACTTCCAATTGTACTCAGTAATTTTGCACCCTCTGCCCTTACTCTTCTCCAAATTTCATGGAGATTTCATGGAAAGAAGCTTTTATTTCTCAATTCTCTGCAGTGAAACAGTCCTTTGCATGTGTACTACAGGCTTGTTTTCTTCTAGGCTTGTCACCCATAAGAAAAATGGAGCAACTGGGAGTCAGGACATTCCTTCTCTGTCTTACTAATTCTAAGGCATTTGCTGATCTTCTGAGATTTCTTAAAATGCTTCCCACTGTTTTCAAGCTTTCAAACACTTATCTCATTCAGTAAGATAGTTGGAAAGAATGTGAACATCTATTTCTCTTTATTTTAATATGTTTTTATTGTGGTCAAAAAGTATAACTCATAAATTTGACATTACATGCCTTCTGAGAAATAAATTCCAATGATTTACAATATTATATAGACTCTCTAGAGCATTAATATGCAGTCATATATCCATTAAAATATCTTTCTTAGTGTTCTTCTACTGTCTGCCCACACATGCCCACTACACAGCACAATTCTGGCTTATGTTGCCACACAGGAAATTATGTTACATGCATTAACTTTCATTGGGCATTTCCTCTTAGCTAGAATCCTCACAAAAGTTTTATCCCTTAAAAATTATTATTTATACTTAAGGACTAATTTCAAGTTTGATTTGTTTTTGAAATTATTGACTAACTGCATTTTCTTTATGTCTTTGCTTATTCGTGTATTCCTGAATTGAAAACGTACTTAACAAGGTATCACTCTACATTCTTCACATTATAAGTATCACGTTTTCTGAGCTTTGAAAATGTATTTACAGTTTTCTCCAACTTTTGGTTTTGGATATTATAGGCACTCTATAACAGTTTTTGATCCATGTTAAGCCCTGTTCTTAGCCTTGATCTCTGAGCACTATTGGGACATCCAGATTTAAGAATGATATCTATCATTCTTGTATTGATGGGTAGATAAATATACTTTTTTAGCAAAGTAAGATTTTATGATATTATGTACCTCAAACAGTATAATTTGTCAGTCAGAACACACATGTGAAAAGAAACATCAAATATAAGAATTTTGTTTTAATTTTTGGAACATGGTATTCTTTTCTAGAAGAGGGAGACAGCTGAGATTAGAGTTGTTAGTCTACTCTACTGATTGTAAGGCTCAGGAAGAACAGCCACAACATATTTCATTTTTGGTTTGCTATCATTTTGGAGCACTGTTTTTAGCTAATATGGATAAGTACATTTTCTTTGTGACTTATACCTTGGATTTAATTGTTAAAGGAGCCATAATGAAACTATAATCTTTAAAAGAATCAGCATGAAAAATATCTTTGCATGAAAGCAGAGGTGTCATATATACATACTAAGGAAGCCGTTCTTTTAAATAGTGATTTTGACATTGTTATACTAGGTGATTATGAAGGAATGGAAGGAAACCCATGAAGTAGGAAATGTCAAGCTTATATCCCATTTATTTTGTTCTTTAATTCCTATTCTTTCTGAGAGGTTAGGGGGTCAGATGAAAAGGGTCTCAAGACTAAGCCCACTCCAGTTGACATAAACATCTCAGCACAAAGTTAGTGCTTAGATGAGAGTAAATAATACTTTATTTAATTTTCTACTTATGCTGATTGAAATTTGTAGATGTCAATAAAAGTGGTTCAATATCATGATAATGTTTTAAATAATAAGTTATCAATATAGGCTTTATATACTCATAACTCAATAATGGCAAGTCATTGTCTTTAATCATACTGAGTTAGAAAGTCTAATTTTCACTGGAGTGGAATAAATTAGTTTACTAATATCATGACTGCTTCTTTCTCTTATAATATAGGGTAGTTTACTAGAGTGCACTAGGATTTAGAGAAAAAAGTGAGTTAGTGTTCTTGTTATAGAACTTGCTTTCATAAATGAATTCTTTTAGGAACATTCATGAACTTCTCCAAAATCTCATTTCCTTCTACTACACAATATGAATAATAGTGTCTATCCCATTTTCCCTAGTTTATTAAATAGTGTGTGTTCTAAACATCCTTGTAAAATGCAAAATTTTCTAGTATTCTGTAATACACCCACGGTTCTACTGTTTACTCATTTCGGAAAAAAGAAGGCAAATAATGTGTTTTGAATCAGAAATATCCCCTACAGGATCACACTTTAAATGCTCCAATGCCAGTGATTTTTAATGAAGATGTTGAAACTTGTGGGATTGGTCAGAAAATAGGTCACAGGAAGAGAGCATTTTGTCTTTCACTGGTTTCTCTGCTTCCTGTAGGCACTCAGGTAAATAAGCAAGTTGGCCATTTGTTCCCAAAACTCAAGTGCTTGGGCCAGTTGACCGTGGACAGAACCCTCTAAAACCATGAGTCAAAATGCAATGCTGCTTTTTGGCTTTGTCAGGAATTTCATAACAGTAATGCAAAAGTAACTATTATACAAGTATCATAAAACATATAATAAAGTTATTCAGCAAATATTTCATATATGAAAAATAAACATTTTAACTTTTAAGACGTTACATTTTTAATACAATATCCACTTAGGAAAACAGTTGTATTAGGATTTCTCCCATGGTCTGTAGACTGTCTAGCTTCAAGGTCCTGGGTGTGATATCAATGACAATTATGGGCTTCATCCTATAAAGCAGATCTTAAATCCAATTAGAAAGTAGTTGGTTATCCTGTAATATTCATTCCACTATTGAACCAGGCAGCATTTCTTCCAGGCTGGATGTTGTAGCTCACGGGATTCACAGCTGAGTAAGGTTCTTGCTAAATTTTCTCTTGAGGTAGTTTATAGTTACATCCATGGGTTAATGTATTTCTCAACTTACAAGAGAGAAGATTCCATATACAGCAGATGGTGATTAATACAGAGAACCACAACTGGCCAATGTGCAGAAAATGAGGATGCAGACTGCTCATCCCTTAATAGGACACCTATATCAGATTTCTGCTTCATGAGTAGCAGATGACATTGAAGATTAGACATAAAGAATATAAAAGCCAGATAAGGTGGATGACCATAAAGGAACAGAGTTTTCCAGAGAGTTTTTTCAGTTATATTAACTCACAGCAATGCTGACAGCTTGTATAAGTTCCACAAAAGCACAAGGAAGACAAAATTCCAGTATAGACAAGGGGAAGTGGATAAGAAAACCAAATCCAATCCGAGGAACTGCTAGGAGCCTACAACAGCTGGGAAGGGGAGATTAATTGCCATTTAATGGTGTGTCTCTAATTGGTTGACCAGGATCCAGTGGATGAACACATACTAAAGAATATTTGCAGGTATAAACTTCACCCTATAGGCTTCGGTATACATGTGAAGTACACAAATTTGGTGGGGCTTAGGATGAAAGGAATGTATATCCGAAGGAATCAACATATGATCAAAATAGGTTGTATGAAATTCACAAAAAAGATACAAAAGATATATCTAGAATAGAAATTAAATTTCTTTAAACTGAAAAAAAGGCATGTTCATTTCTGGCATCAGGCTTTTACCTTGTAAGCCTATGATGTCTGGAAGAAGTAATCTCTCCCTGTTATAAGGCAATTCTTTTAATATACTTTTATAATCTATGTATATACTTTAAGTAGCTTCTATATAGTGGTAGAATTCTATATGACTTTTTCTAAAGGATTTTTGTGTTGTTTGTTATCCCTCCCTGTACTCCCTCCTCTTCCCTGTCCTCCCATAACCCACCCCATTTAATGATTCAGTAATTTTCTTTCCCTTCTTTAGGTCATTGTGTTCTTCTCCAATCCAACATACCCATGGCTGTTTATTAGTGTTTGACATCTCCAGATTTTCAAACTGAAGCACATAAATCTAATATTTTAAAGCTAACAACCAGCTATAAGACAGAACATGTGGCATATGTTTTTTCTGGGTGTGAGTTATTTCACAAAGGATGATGGTTTCCAGTTCCATATGTTTACCTGAAAATTTCATGATTTACTTTTTTAAGAGCTGAATAATATTTCATTGTGTACGTCTCCCACACCTTCATTGTCCATTCATCAGCAGATGGACATGTAGGTTGTTTCCAGTCTTTGGCTATTATGAAAAGGACAGCAATGAACACAGATGAGCAGGTATTTCTGTAGTCGAGTGTAGAGTTTTTGGTTATATCCCCAAGATTGGTATAGGTGGATCAAAAGACTGATGAATTTCTAGTATTTATAGAATCTCCACATGGCTTTCCATAGGAGCTGTACTAGTTTGCATGCCCATGTACAGTGTATAAGAGTTCCACTTATCCACATCCTTTCCATTATTTGTCATTATCAGTTTATTGGGGCTTAGCCATTTTTTCCTCAGGTAAGATGAAATTTTAAAGTGGTTTTAATTTGCATTTCCCTGATGGTTAATGATACTGGGCATTTTAAAAAGTCATTTGTATTTCATCTTTGAGAATACCTTATTCATTTCCTTGCCCCTATTATTTTTTTTGAACATTTAGTTTTACTGTTACAAAGCAATTTGTTCACTTTTAACATTTAAAAATGAGCATCATTTTCTTTCCTTTCTAGTTAAAACAACAAAAAAGATAAACAAATTATAATAGAGCATGACAATTCTTGCCCCTATTTTTGATTCAGTTGTATACTTTTTAAAATGTTTAGCCTTTTTAGCTCTTTTTGTAGTCTAGATATTAAACCTTTGTCAGACATAGAGCTGGAAAAGATTTTTTTTCTCATTCCTCAGTTTGCCTCTTCATCCAAATTATGGATTATTTGTTATACATCAAAATTTAATTTTAATGAGGTCCCATTACATCAATTGATGTACTTAATAACTACACCATAGGAATTTTGTTCAGAAAGTCCTTTGTTGTACCTATAAGTTCCAATGTATTCAGTGCTTTCTGCTGTATTTGATTCAGGGTATTGTGTCTTATGTTGAGGTCCTTGATGCTCAATCCGTATATATAGTATGAGATTGGAATCTAGTTTCATTCTTCTACATGTCACTGTCTATTCTGAGCAGCACCAAATATTGAGCATGCTGTCTTGTCTTTTCTCCAGTTTGTATTTGTGGCTCCTTTGTCAAAAATCAGGTGGCTATAAATATATGATTTTGAATCTTGGTCATAAATTCTACTCCACTGATCAATATGTCTGTTTTTATGCCAGTACCTTGATATTCATATTACTATAGCTCAATGGTACAATTTGAGAACAAGGACTGTTTCCAACACTTCTTTTATTATTTAGGATTATTTTGGCTATCTTATGTTTTTGAGTTTTATATAAAATTTGAGACTTGTTTTTCAATTTCTATGAAGAATTGTTAGGATTTTAGCAATATTTCATGGAATTTGTAGGTTTTTTTGATAGAATGACCATTTTGCAATATTTAAGCAAAATGCAGTGCCAGTAATGGACTCCCTTATTGAAGTTTTTGTTCAAGTGTCCCATAAACTATCAAACAATGCTAACCATTGCCCCTGCTCTTGATTGCCAATCAGAACTCCACAGGAAGATCATATTGATGAAGACACTGCAAACATGAAGAAACAAGAGAGAAATCAAGCTTGTGCTTTCTTCAAAGCCCCATCTATACTGCTCAGTTTTCATAGTTCTGGAAGGTGTTATACAAGCTACCTAAAGAGAAAATTTAGCATGAACCTTACCCAGTTGTGAATCCCATGAGTTACAGTACCAACTGGCCTAGAAGATACGCCTATTTGTTCAGTAGTGACATGAATAATATAGGAGTAACCAACTACCGTCTAATTGGAATTAATATCTGTTTCATAAGATGGAGTATATATCTTACATTGATAACATGACAAGAAGTGTGAGGAGAGTCAGTCCACAGGCTGTGGGAGAAATCCTATTACAACTATTCTTCTAAGTAAATATAGTATTAAACTGATTTCTAAGGACTTTTTGTTATATCCATAGATTAATGTATCTCTCAACTCTCACCTGAGAAAATCCTTATACAGCAGATGTGATTAATACAGAATACCACAGCGGCCCAATGTGAAGCAAATAAGAGAATGCAGACTGCTTATCTGTGAATAGCATACTTCTGTCAAACTTCCCTCCAAAGGCTCAAGGATAATTGCAAAAGAGGAGGTGGAAAGATTGTAAAAGCTAAAGGACACAGAGGATCACAAGGAAACAGTTTTCCAGTTAATTGATCAGGTGCTCATATGAACTCATAGCAATGTTGACAACTTGGACAAGTCCCAAGTAAGGTCAAGTAAGACAAAATGCTAACATAGATTTGGGAAAGTCATTAAGAAACCCGAATTCTGAGGAACTCCTAGTAACTGATGCTGTTGAGAAGAGAATATTCAGCCCCATTTAAGGGTGAGACTCTTAGTAATTTACCACACTGAAAGTCATTTGGGAACACAAATTTGCCTCTGCAGGCCCTTATGTACAGAAATTAGGTGGGGGAATGCAAATATTAAAATATTTGCAAAAAATTAAAAATATCAAAATAAAATATAGGAAAAAAATGAAAAAATGCAAGTCTTGAAGATACACTTCTGACATATTAAAATTAAGTGCTAAAACACAAAGACATATGCATGATTTTTAGCACGTTTGACTATTTGCTCAAAACAAAGGGCAAAAATGGAACTAGTCAGAAGTCTACTATGACCACATTTCATTCTAAAGTAAAACTTATAAGTATCTAAATGTCAGTATACCAATATCGATTATCAACTATGTCATTTAAATTTAAGATAGGTCACAGAGATCACAAGTTTCCATCTGACAGCTGTGTACTAGCCTGTGGGAAATCAGATTTTCATCAGCTTCAAGTCCTATGTAGACAGATGGTCACACTAAAGTTGTTGTTTATAAGTAATTGACATCTTTTCTGAGAGTCTTAGAAACTAAGGACTGGATGTGGAATGAAACTAAAAGCATATGAAGAAACTTCTGTCATCTAAGAAATATTCTAATAATGTGACTGTAGGAAATTGAGACATGGAATTATAGGAAGTGGATGTTGTTTTAAATAAGTACATAAATGTATGCATGTATTATAACCAATTCCCATTTGCACAATTATTTAAAGTATTTAGCAATAATAATTCAAAAAGCAACAATGTTCCATCTAATTTTTATAACTAAAAATGATATGATTATAATTTTGTTTGTTGGGACAAGTCTCAATCAGCAGCCTGAGACGAACTGTAGCACACTATATAGGCCAGGCTAGTCTGAAACTTGAAATCTTCCAGCTTCATCCTCATATTGCTAGAATTAGTCAAGAGTCACCACACGTGTTATAATATGCATTATTTTATCAAAGGTATCTTTGGTAATTACATTACTAATTCATGAAATACAAAATTGATGTTATTAAATACATGCTCCCCTTCTTCCCAAAATCATAGTGTCTTTACAAATATGTAGCTAGCTCTTTAATCAATATTAACCTCTCAGTAACTTTTTAGGAAGAAAATCTTCTATTATTCCACACAGAGCAATCAACTTCAGTGCATAAGTCCTATGTCATAAAAATTTTGTATATAACCATTTACCCTATGAATATCTTTTAGTCTATTTTCTACTTAGAATTTCCCCAGATCAAGGAATTTTGAAGATAATACTACAAGCTGTTTTTATACAACAAATGACTGTGGAACCAAATTTCACATGGCATTTCTAAATTGTAATGGTTCTATACTTCTTGAGTTAACTTTTTCATTCAGAAAACTAATTAGGATTTGCTACACTACACAGTACTTTATTAACATAAAGATCATTTTATGTCTTACATTGACATATTCACATTTCTTATATCTAGAACAGATTTGAACACAAGGTAAAAACTTTTATTTATCTATTTTAGATCATATATATTTTTCCTAATATACTTTTGAAATAGTACTCTGATGTACATGGAAACCTCACTGGAGAAAGTTGAGGAGTCCATTAGCCCTCTCTCTACTCCTTATTCCACTATGTTCCATGAGCCTTTGTTGTAAAGATTTCACTGTAGGTGTGTCATCTAGTACTGGGCATCTTACAGGTATATGTTCTCTGTGCCTGACCAGATGTGCAACTCTGTAGTAGCCTCCATCTGTTGCAAAAAGAAGCTTCTTTGATGAGTGCTGTACTGTATGCTTGTCATCACTCTAAAGGAGGTCTCTTCCTTCTCACACTGCGTTCCCAAAGGGGAGGTGAGAAATAGGTGGCGAGCAAGCACTAGATAGAGAACTATCTGAGACTGGTTGCTGCTGGGTGAAGGAGTTGCTACTGGTAAGTAGTATTGACTTACACAGGACCACTGGATGACTGAATAGACTCCAGTGCATTCATTTACCATGAAGAACATTTAGGTACAAACATTGGGATGAATAGGGCTCAGCATATAAGGCAGAATGCATAGGGCTCAGTGGGGCAGGCAGAGGCATAGATGGGACTTCTGGATATGAGTGGGAAATATTGTATGAAATTTAAAAGCTCAATTAAAAAAAAGAAAAAAACCTGAAAAAGTACTTCTAGAAAATATCTTTGGGGATATAATGAAGTATTGTAAAACCACTATGAAAGTTTTCTTATCTCTCAATAATTGCCTAGTTTGGCAACAATATGTGTGTTAAATGCCCCCTTTTATTCTTAAGTTTATGTTTTTTACCTCTTTAGTTGGCATAAAATGTATTATATTTCATTGTAGCATTTTCAGACCACATCTGCTTTAGATGATTTTGTCCTCCTTCTCTTCTTCTCAATCTCCCAGCTCCTTTTTCCACTTTCCTACCCCAGCCTCATTCCTTCTTTTGGGTTTTGTGACTTTTTTTATGGCAATGAAAGGCACCACAATTTTCTTGTTCCAATAATTTCCTGTCACAACAAAGCCATTTGAATTACATACTGCTTTTGGATATAGTCAAAGTCTTCGGTTTGCATGCATGTGTCCAACATCTCCGGCCCTTCAGGTTGCCCAATGGTGCTACTTAGCCACTTCCCTCTTTTGTTCAATGTGTACATTTTGTTGAATTTTTTAATGTTTCATACAATACATCTGAATCATATTTAGGCCCCCTGTCCTATTTACACCCCCACCTCTGTAGCCCACCCACAAGATTTCAGGCATTCTGTCAAACATGTTAAGGCCAACTCAAGTAAGTTTGTGTTCCAGATGTCCCTCAGTGCAAGTTCGTCCACTGGAGACTGTTCATCCTCTCTAGTGCCAGTTCCTTAAAGAATACTAATTCTCCCTCACCCTGCAGTGATCAGCTGCCAATAGTTCCACAGGTAAGGTTGGCGCCTCCTGCCCATTTCCCCGCTCTTTTAAAAAAAAAAGATTTTATTTTTGTTTTTTGAGTGTTTCTGATAATGCTACATTCTAAACATACGAAGGATACAAAAGGAATTTTCTTTTCCTGAATATTTCAAAGGATGCTGCTAGGCTATCATTCTCTGCAAAGCACCTTCACATGCTGTTACTGTAGTTCATGTTGTCTCTTAATTAAAATAAAACACCATATGTCCATAGTTTTGGCTTGTACTGAAATTGGGGAAAAGAGGGTCCCCTAGAGGGTTCTCAGTCTTATTTACAAAAGAATTGAAGACTGGACCCAAACGACGGAACGTGGACAGACTTATGGAGACCTACATGACTGTGGCTGCTCAGAAGTTCTGCAGAGTTCTGTGTTACAAGGCAGGATTCCAGGCAGGAAAAATTTGATACCTCATTAACCTACCAGGTATTCTGCCCAATTATTTAGTATAACTTAAGGTGAACTTTCCTAGGGGTGGTTCTCTCACCAGGTGATTGACCAATGAGATTGGAAAGGTGGGTCCTCCAACAGATAGACTAAGAATTTTATAGTTTTCACCAGTTAAACTTATGGGGCTTTTTGCTACTCTAACATCTCGCCCCCCACCTCTGAAGAGGTAATCCTAAATTCTTTTAGGGATTAGATAAGAACTCCCAAATTTTTGGCCTTTGAAACACAGTGTGTTGCTAAGAGGCCCAAGGAAATTTTGACATTTTGCTAAGAAACTGGGTACATTTTGGGGGGCTTTCTACCCACCTGCTTAGCCAATTCCTACCTCCTATTCTTATCACACCATCCTCTGAAGAGGTTAATCAAATTACTGATAGGGAGTCAGAACACAGACTGCTCTGGTTTCTTCCAAGCTGGACACAGATGCAGGGTTAGGCAATTGGTGTATCCCTTCAATGGGTCTACCTAAAAGTCTCCCAAATTACATAACTCTTAACTGTAGGGAGAAAAGCAAGTCCTTGACTGGTGAATAGGAGATGTGAAGGAGAGGTAAAGGCAAGAGGAGTCAGCATTATAAGTTCTAGACAGGGAACCAGAAAAAAAGTCAGAAAAGGGCAAATTTCAAATGTTCATATGAGAATCCATTGAAATTTCTAGATGTGTCGTGCAATGCCAGCGGAGGTCAGAAGAAGCTGTCAGATCCCCTGAGACTGGAGTTATGGACAGTTGTTAGATGCCATGTGGGTGCTGGGATTTGAACTCGGGTCTTCTGCAAGAACAACCAGTGCTCTTAACCACTGAGCCATCTCTCCAGCCTCCATAATTTCTTTCTTTAATACTTTTGATTGCTTTGAATATGCTTTTTAGCACTGGTTTGATGGATATGAATTCTTTCAGACGATTTGTGTCATGGGCAATTTTCCTTTTCCCTTCAACTATGATAAACATTTTTTCTGGGTAAAATATTCTGGATGGAATCTATGATCATTTGAACTTGGAATCCTTTCCTCCTGGCTCTTCTAGTTTTCATAGTTTGCATTGAAATATCACCTATAATTCTAATGGGTTTTCTTTATATGTAATTTGCTGATTTTCTGTTCAACCTTAATACCCTTTCTTTGTTCAACATATTTATTGTTTTTAGTATAATATGGTATGGACAGTTTCTGTTCTTATCCTATCTATTTGGTATTCAATGTGATTCTTGTATATGTATGAGTATATCTTTATTTTAGGGAAATTTTCTTCTATAGTCATCTTGAAGATCTAGTCAATGCCATTGAATTGAGATTCCTCTCATTCTATGTCTATGATGCATAGATTTGACCTTTTCACAGTGTCCTACATTTCCTGAATATTCCATTTCTGTTTTTTTTTAAAAATATTTTATATTCAATTCAAAAGCACACTGAAAAATTAGATACGCATTATCTCTACATGGGTCCATGTGTATTGAATGTACTGAGCTTACTCACACTGATGACTAAGGAGCTTCTGAGGTATATGAATGACTTGAGGGTAGGCACACTGGAAAGTGTTTACCCAGAACAGATCAAGCCTTCTCTTCCTAGCCTTCCCCAGATTATACACTTGAGTCATCCCAAATACAGGAGAAAATTAAAAGGCAGCTTAATGTTGAATTGGTGAGAGTGACGACTCTTAGTGGTGAATATTATGGAGGTCTACAAAGTTGAAGGGAAAATGGGTAGAAAGAAATGCAGAATGTTCAGCTTTGATAAGGAGATAAGACACGTCTAATGATTTTCACTTAAACAACAGAAAGATTTCCTTCAGGGCAAGACCTCACCTAGCTAATTCCTTCAACTTGTGAAAGGAAAATGCTGTATTGAATTTTTGCTCCCTGAAAACCAGTTTTGAAAAGGTGCTAATGTGGATGAAGCACTCAAGGATCTATGCCAGTCTAGCTACTGAACTTGGAAGTGTTACCCACATGATGCTGGTTTATAGGTATGCAAGATGCAAGAGTGAAGGGGTCATCAGTTCTCCTTTTGTGGCTTTAAAAAGCCTCTAAAGCTAGGTGTGGTGGCCCATGCCTGTAGTCCCAGAACTCAGGAGGCAGAGGCAGGTGGATCTTTGTGAGTTCAAGGCCAGCCTGGTCTACATAGTGAGTTTCAGGACAGGTAGGGCTACAGGGAGACCCTGTCTCAAAAAGAAAAAAAATAATAAAAAAATAAAAATAATAAATAAAATATTAAAAAAAAGAAAGTCTCCAAAACCAGGAAGTGTGCAGAAGGGTCATCCTTGAATAAAGAAGGTCCTGACAGGACAATAGAAATTGAAAGCCATTCCAGGGAGCTGCTTAGTTAAAGACAGGCTGACATTGGAGAACCCAAGATGTTGGAGATGCTGGAGCCATGAGACATCTGCGTATCCAGAGTGGTGCCATGCCAAGAGAGAGATATATGTTTCATGCAGTAAACCTGGAGGGGCCATTTCAGTCCTTTGAAGTTAAATCCCAGAAGAAGGACATGGAGATATTGGATTTGATGCTTTCTGTTAGGGTTCCAAATAGCAGCAGCTTCCCACCCTCCCCAACAGGGACCCAGAGACTTTGGAGCCCGAAAAAGGGAACTTAGCCGATAAGCACCTTGACCTTTGAGGTCAAGAAGAACAAACTCTGCTGAGAAGCAGCCTGCCTTTCCTCTGACCTCCAAAGATAAGATAAGCAGATTTCCTCTTATCTTAAGAGGGAAAAAGTAAACACTTCCAGACCCTAATCCTACCTGTTTTCCCCTTCCTTCTTTCTTCC
>NW_008356676.1:7534320-7538818 GCF_000622305.1 Nannospalax galili
CCCTTCCCTGACATCCTTCCCTTCCCTTCCCTTCCCTTCCCTTCCCTTCCCTGACATCTTTCCCTTCCCCGAGGGAAAGGTGCCCCATGCAAAATAAATCTGTATCCCGCTGAGAATTCCATCTGTGCCTCGGTGCCTTCTCCATCCACGCCACCTGCTGCCCGCTTTCTCCAACATTTCTACCTATCAGATGCTGCCAAAACCCGGCTCTTACTTCAAGGGACCTCGCACGTAAAACTTTCGGATCGCATTATCGTTACTGGCCTCTGCGAACACCACTGATTCGGCATTAAGGTACACTTCCACCCTCTATCTCTCTCCCCTCTCCCGTTCCTTTCAGCTCTCTCTCCCTCTCTCTCTCCCTCTCTCTCTCCCCTTTCCCCTTCACTACTCTCTGCCAGTTCTCTTTTCATCTCCTTTCCAATCAAATTCGGTCACTCCTGGACCTCATTCACGGCCACTGCACAGCACTGGTTTCTGTGACCGTTGAACTGCCCGGCACAGTTACTGTGTCTGTCCATGCCCACCTGGGAGTCAGACCTGCCTCCCCGTCACACTCAAATCCTTTTCCCTACCTCAGCTCCCTTCCCCTCCTAGCTCCTGCCATCTTTTGCTTTCCCATAACATCTCATCTTCTCTCTCTCTCTCTCTCTCTCTCTCTCTCTTGCTCTCTCCCTCTCTCTCTCCTCTCCCTCCATTCACTGGCTACTCGGAGCTTCATCTAGGCCTCTCCATTCTACTCCATTCCTGGTCCATCTCGGCCTCTGGGCCCACTACCTTGTTTCCTTATACTTTGGTTCCTACTGGCTGGTCACACACCACATTGCAGACTCTCCTAACTTGTTTTTGCTCGCTCGAAATCACACCAATGTGTGGGAGGTTTTGCCCTGCCTTTGACTACAGGACACTGTGGTCATTGGCAGGGACATGCACAACTCATATCCCCCCCCCCCATTGATTGCAGGACGCTGCCCTGGGGTTTGGGAATTCAACTCGAATCAGCAATACAAAAAAAGGATGCTTTTGTTTTGTTGCCTGATTCTTCTCATTCTCGTTTTTACTTGACCTAAGCCAAACCTTTCTCTTCCTGCTTTCTCTCTCTCCTGTTCTCCCTCTCTCTCTCTCTCTCTCTCTCTCTCTCTCTCTCTCTCTATCTCTCTCCCCTCAGAGCACAAAAACTGCCTAATCTGTTGTTATGGGTACCAAACACTCAAAACCTCAGGGTCTGATGCCTTTGGCCTGCTTACTTAAATCCTTAAAAAAGCTAGGATTATCTCACACTATCAGATCAAAACACCTAAAATTCTTGTGTAACACTTCCTGGCCTCAGTACAAACTAGATAATAACTCTGTTTGGCCAAACACTGGAACCTTAGACCTCAATATTTTAAAAGGTTTGGAAAACTTCTGCCTGCGTAATGGCAAGCAGTCTGAACTACCCTACATCCACACCTTTCTTGACCTCTGTGCTAACCCCTCCCTCTTCCCATCAGGTCCTCCTGGCTAAGGCAGTCTCACCAGGTCCTGAAACTCCAGGGGCCTCTGCCACTCTCCCTCCTCCCTACCCCTCGGACTCTGCTATTGATCCTTCCATACCTGATAACCTGCCCCCTATCAGAACCCAGCACCAGGACCCCTGTGCTCCCAAGCCTGAGGCACAACCAAGTCTTGCCCTCCTATCACTATACCCTCCCTTGCCTTCCAGTCCAGGGGCCAGCCCAACTCCCCTCCCTTCTCCGCCTCAAACTTCCTCTCCGCTATCTTCCCCCTCCCTTCCTCAGCATTCTGAGTCTGACATTCACTCTCTCAATTCCCCTTTAATCAAGGAAATCCAAAATCTTAAACACCTCATTACCAAATACTCCTTAGCCTCCCCAAGTCTGACTTCTACCTCAAATACCCCATTTACCCCTCCTGTATCTGCTTCTACTTCAACTCCAGGCCCTGCCTCAGACGCCCTGTCCCTGCATCCTCTCATGGACAGGACACCCCTCCCATCTCTCCCACTTCAGTTTCCTCCCAGGACTCCCCTTCTCCTTCTCTTCTGCTTCTTCCCAACCCCTCTCCAGTGTCAACCCATACCCATTCCCACACCCAATCTCAGCCCCCTTCCCATGGCATTTTTCCCCTCAGGGAGGTGGCAGGCATGGAAGGGATTGTCAAAGTCCATGTGCCTTTCTCTCTTGGGGATCTTTCTCAACTAGAGCGTAAAATCGGTTCCTTTTCCACTAATCCTACTCACTTCATACAAGAGTTTAAATATATTACTCACAGCTATGATCTAACCTGGCATTACCTCTTCATGATTCTCCAGTCTACCCTCACCCCTGATGAGAGACATAGGGTCTTGACAGCCACACAGGAATATGCTAATGAGCTTCATTCTACTAACCAAGCTCTCCCTATTGGCAGTGAGGCAGTTCCCCTTCAGGACCCTGGGTGGGATTACCAACCCCCACCAGGAGGTCAGGCAGGACCTTCCCCAGGTAGAGCAGCCAGGGACCACATGATCACTTGCCTCCTGACAGGTCTTCAGAGAGCTTTGCCCCCTAAGGTAGTTAACTTTGAAAAGCTTAGATTGATTACTCAGGGCTCTGCTGAAACCCCAGCTCAGTTTATGGACAGACTCACTGATGCTCTGGTACAGTATACCAAGTATGACCCAGAGTCTGCAGAGGGACAGCTTATGCTTCACCACCACTTTATCTTACAATCAGCTCCAGATATTAGAAGGAAACTTAGGCGCTTAGACAAGGGCCCTGAAACCCCCACAAGAGATCTGTTGGACATGGTATTTAAAGTATTTTATAACCAAGAGGAACAGGAGAAGGCAGACAAGCTTACCCTGTCCAGCTTATGGCTGCAGTCCTAAGGGCTCCTCCCAAGAACACTTTGAACAGTGATGGGGCCCAACGATATCTGCCAGGACCCTGCTTCAAGTGCAGAGCCACTGGACATTGGGTAAGATAATTCCCTAACCCACGGCCACCACCCGGACCCTGTCCTTCCTGTGGGCAACAAGGTCACTGGAGAGTTGATTGTCCTTCTTTGCAATGCCACGGAAGGCCACTCACCTCCCAGACCCAGCCTCATTTACAGGGTTCAGTGAACGACCTTCTAGGCCTGACGGCTGTAGACTTATGACGCCCTGGCTTCTCGGCCCCCACCGCTTCTATGACTATCATAACGGAGGAGCCCAGGGTTTCAGCCATGGTGCCGAGTAAGATTATTAATTTCATTATTGACACTGGCGCTTCATGGTCAGTTCTCCCTTCCTACTCTGGTAAAGATTTTCCCTCACAGATCTCTGTGGTGGGGGTTGATGGGAAGCCTCACAACCCCAAATCAACAGGACCCTTAGCCTGTGTATTCTGGAAGATGCCTTTAACTCCCTCCTTCCTGGTTATGCCCACCTGCCCAACCCCCCTACTTGGCAGAGATCTCATGCAAAAGCTCTCCCTTTCTATTTCTCAGGCGAATCTCGGTGAGGCCATGAAACAGCTTCGAAGCTTCAATGCCTCCTGCAGCTTCTCTTGGGATCGCATTCTCACTTTATCGGTTAATCTCCTGAGGAACATCTCTAATGCTAATGTCTCCACTTGCTTTCTCTGTGCCCCCTGCAGGGCTCACTTCTCCTCCCTCTCTCAGTTTACAATGTTACTCCGCAGGCAACTACTCAGGGTTCTCGGGAACTTCTAGTACAGGGGCCCATGCCTGCCCCTCCCCTTTTTCTTAACAAAACAGTGTTGGACTCCACTAACCTCTAAATGCCCACACTCATCAAGCCAAAATGTCACAATTAAGGAAAATACTGCTCTAACCTCGGGACTGCTCTTTCTCTGTTCCAGAATATACTCCTGCATCTCTCCACAGATTGAGGACACCTGTGCTCCAGTCATTCTCATCCCCAAACTAACCCTATACACACCAGGAGAGGTGTATGATGTCTTATCCACAGGGACAGAAGGAACCAGAACAAAGAGGTCAGCCACCTTGGCAGTCCTGGTAGGAGTTAGCCTGGTGGCATCAGTGGCAGCCACAGGACTCGTGGCCAGAGGCTTGGGACACACGCTGATCTCAACCCAGCATCTTTCTCAAGTAATGGAGGACCTCAGACAAGAGCTCACTTCAACAGTGGAAACTATAGCTCAGTCAATACAGTTCCTACAACAACAATCATCCTTCCTAGCTGAAGTTGCACTCCAGAACAGGTGAGCCCTGGATCTATTAACTGCAGAAAAAGGGGGAACCTGTATTTTTCTGGGTGAAGAATGCTGTTATTTTATCAACCAATCCAGTAAGGTCAAACATGATATAGAACAACTCAAACAGGTAGCAAAAAATCTTTCACTTAAAAATTCCCAGTACCAACAGTCATCTCAATGGGACATTTTTACAGGACTAACTCCTTGGCTTCTGCCCTTATTGGGCCCTCTGCTTTCTATCACTTTGGTGCTAACCATTGCTCCTTGCCTTGTCAGATATTTTCAGAACCAGA
>NW_008356676.1:7538924-7556255 GCF_000622305.1 Nannospalax galili
TACTGCCTAGTGGACCCCTAAACCAGCCTACCCCCCACGTCGACCCTGTCCAGCAGGAAGTAGCAAGATGACAATGGTGCCCCCTATCCTATAACACAAAAGGCTGGAATGTGAGGGTTCCAAATGGCAGCAGCTTCCCCCCCCTCCCTAACAGGGACCCACAGACTTTGGAGCCTGAAAAAGGGAACTTAGCTAATAAGCACCTTGACCTTTGAGGTCTAGAAGAACAAACTCTGCTGAGAAGCAGCCTGCCTTTCCTCTGACCTCCAAAGATAAGATAAGCAGATTTCCTCTTATCTTAAGAGGGAAAAAGTAAACACGTCCAGACCCTAATCCTACCTGCTTCCCCCTCCCTGATTTCTCCCCCAAACATTCCCCCCTTCCACACCCTAAACCCCCCATATAGAAAGTTCCAGCTCACAACCAGTGAGCTGACATCTTTCCCTTCCCCAAGGGAAAGGTGCCCAGTGCGAAATAAATCTGTATCCCGCTGAGAATTCCATCTGTGCCTCGGTGCCTCCTCCATCCACTTGCTCCCACCTGCTTTCTACCTATCACTTTCCCTGCTGGTTTTTGTTCTTGTTTTGATCTGGTATTTCCTCACTATGTCACCATTCCTCCTTTTTGGAATGGGAATGTATATTCACTTCCATTGTATATTGGAAATCTGTAACTTGTCTTTTTTATTTTAGATGGACTTACAGTTAAGAGACTTTGAGCTATGGACTTCTGAATAGTACTGAGGCTGGTAAAGAGTATAGGGGTTTTTGAAGGTGATCTAAATGCATTTAGCATTTTAAATGGTTAGGAGCCTATAATGACCAGTTAGTAACTCACAGGGAATTTGGCCAGGGAAGTCCAAGAAACTCCAAAACTCACACAGGCTATTTTCACAGCCCTTGATATTTTCCAAGAGTTTGAAGGTAAGACAGACCGTATTGTTGAAGACAGGACATACTTTGGATACAGGACTTGGAGCAATAGAGCTGGAACTGACCTTGAAGTCAACTCCCTGAAGGCTAGCTCTCACATTTTTGTAGAACACTATGCAAACTGCTAAGGGAGAATATTGATTTATGATTCTTCCTCAGCTTTAAGGCGCAATAACCACAACAAAGAGCAGCACAGAAAACTATATTGGGACAATAGTGTCACTTATATCTTGGGGATAATCAACAGCTACCTAATTAGACTTAAAGCCCACTCGATGGGAGGGAATTCATGTGTTGTACTGTCATCATAGTCAAATACATATGGCCAGAGAAGTTATAGATCTTAGAGAAGACCCAAGGCCATCATATCCCTAGAAAAATGCAATTCCTTTGTATGTGTTAAATATTGATACTTATATTTATAGACAAGTTTTCCAGTCACCACACATCAAAGAAGCTTCTTTTGCAACAGATGGAATCTTCTACAAAGTTCCACAACATATCTCACACAGAAATTAAATGTCTGTGAAATGCCAAACCTTTAGTGACACATTTACAATGGAACTTCTACACCTAAGGCTTATGGAACCTAGTGGAATAAGACATAAAGAAATACTAATGCATATTTCAACTCTCATCAATGAAGCTTTCTCATGCAACAGAGGGCAATGAACACAAATGCCACAAATTCCCAATGCACAGAGAATAAGTATCAGTGGAACATGTGTCTTTTGATAGGACTCTCATATTAAACTTCACCCACCCAGAACTTAGGTACCATAGTAAAAAAGGAGGCAGAAATATTGTAAGAGCCCTGGGAGCCACAGGAGATACTACAAATAGATACAGAGTCTTACATGGGACCTTGCACATATGAACTTATAGCAATGGTGACAGCATGCACAAAATCCATGCAAACAGAGGTAGGTAAAAACACAGCATAGAACGGTGGAAATGGGGAAAAGGCCCCAATCTTAGCCAAACAAAACAAAACAAACAAAAAAATTGGGCAGCTGATTACTGTTGGGTGAGAAAGAGCTGATGTTCTCTAAGGGAGTGACTCAAGATAGGCTGACTAGACCCCAGAGGATGAGTGACACTTAGCATAAATGACAGAAGGCATGAAATCCTGTGAGGTGGGGGGAACTGGTGGGTGCCAAAGAGGAGGCAGGTACAAAGATAATTAAGATGTGTATGAGATATATAAGAATTCAATCAATTATTTTAAAAAATTCATATTCTTCCATTGACCTGTCCAATTCTTTAATGTTATTGTCCTGCCTTGATATTCTGTTCTCCATTTCATTCATTTTTGCTTTTGAGGCTTTTCCCTGTCATTTTATGTTGGCTCATTGATTTCTTCTTTCAATTCCATTCTCATTTATGCCTGTATTTTCTTCAATATTTCACTTTTCATATACTAAATTATATTTGTCATTTCATTTGTATTTTCTCTAGCTTCAGTCATGAGTTTATCCCTATCCTCTTTGAGTTCCTTGAATTGCTTGTGTGTTCTCTAAATTCATTGAATTTGTTGATTATGTTTATGTTTGTTCTTTTTTAAACTCTGTGTCCTGGTCTTTCTCTAGATAGTTCTCATGGTATTAGAAGGGTTTTATGGGGACATATTATTTTGATTTTTTTCATATTATTTCTTTTTAAAAAATATTTTCTTTATTTTTTTTAATCTGTATGAGTGTACTACCTATGTATTTTTAAGTGCATCAGTTTTGTGCAATGCCTGCAGTCAGAGAAATGGTGGTGTACTCCTGTGGCACTGGAATTATAGATGGTCATTTGGTTTGTCACCATGTGAGTAATGGGAATTGTACCTGTGTCCTCTGCAAGAGCAGCCATTGCTCTTACTTGTTATGCCACCTTCCCAGTTTTTTTGTTTTGTTTTGTTTTTTTTGTAGTCTGGGCATATGGATTTCTTTGTTGATTGAGTGACTGGTACGAAATAGGCTTACCTTCGTGGAGTTGAAGTTTGGTTCTCTTTATATCGCCGATACAGCTTGTTTGCTTTCTAATCTGGAATTAATACTTGGTCTGTGCTTCAGGCTCTCCTTTTGATTTTTTATTGAAAGTACCAGATGGATCCAGTAAAGCTAGTCAGGAACTCTCCAGGAGGATGAAAGTGCCGAATCCCAAGTCAAAATTTTAGGGAACAGCTGGGCCTGTTCTAACTAAGCAAAGAAGGTTTGAGTCTGGGAACAGAGAGACTAGAGTTGGTCCCAAAGGAAGGGAGTGGTTACTCTGGGTGGCAGGGTCTAGCAAACTTACCCAGCTAGTCAGATGATAACTGACAGCCACAGCAGGAATGGTCCATGGTCCAAGGAGGGCCAATATGCACAGGATTGGCTGGTTCTTTCTAGCTAGCAGGGGCAGTTAGAGCACTGAAGCACCAGGATTGAGGCTGCTCCAAATCAGGAAGTGACAACTCACTGACAGAGTGCAGAGAGATCTGTGTAACTAACCCTGGCTAGTCAGGAACTCTACTACCTTCTAAATGGGAAGGGGCCAAGGCCCCTTCTGTGTACCTGGAGCTCCGGTTCCCTCCTGTTAGCTGGAACTCTGGTGTGCACCCCCATCCCACATGATCAGGAACTATAATCCCTCCCTGAGCGCTGGAGTTATGGTCTACTTCTCTGAGCTGAAGTTGCAGTCCCCTCTTGGGACTTGGAGCTGTGGTATCCACCTGTTAGTTGGAGGTGTGATGCACTCTGGGTGTTGGAGCAGTGCTCCACCCTCCATGAGCCATAGCTATGATCTCTTCCTTTGAACATGAGCTGGGTGCTCCTCCCGAGATCTAGAGTTGTGCCCCCCTCCTGTGAACTGGAGCTGGACCACAGTTCCCCTTATGTGAACCTGTAGCTGTGGTCCTCTCTTGTGAATTGGAGCTGTGGTCCCTTCACAGGGACCTGAAACTTCAGAATCCGACCTTGGGTCACAGTTCCACATTCCTCTTAGGGTAAGGCTGATGGTGGAGCATAGTAGAGCATAGAGGACTTCCTGAGACTGGGCAGTAGTTTCAGTCTTCTCTAAATGATTACATTCACCAAAGCTTCCTCCCCTGAGGTTCCAGGTTGTGCATGACAAAGACTTTGCCACTTATGCTAGGGGCGTGGGGGGGGGGCTACATAATGGTTTGCACATTCTGGTTTGGAAAGGACTGATTCCCTTATGCTAGGGGCGTGGGGGGGGGCTACATAATGGTTTGCACATTCTGGTTTGGAAAGGACTGATTCTTTGGAATGAATCTTTCATCTCCCCTAAAGTCCAGCTGTGGTCCTTACTCCACACGTGGTCTTGGGTATCCAAACCTTGATGTTGGACCTTTCCCATTGCCAGGCACCAAGGTGTTTTTTATTAGATTTCTATTACTCCTCTACAGTTCCAGTATGCCTTCACATATGCCCTAAAAGAATTTCTTGAGAAAAAAAAAAAACAACAAAAAACACAACCTATCAAGTTAAAAAACAAAAAAAGTAAAAACCACTGCAATATCTACACTTACATAATTATATCTTAGAACACAAATTTGAAATTCTATGTCTACTGAAATTTTTGGATACTTTTTACTGACAAAACTGTACTATGAAACTTCAACTATAATGTGAAATTTGTCATTGTTCCTATAATGAGACTTTGCTATTCACTCCATTTCCAAATTTTCCAACCTATACAAAGTCTTTCAATGTAATCATGTTACTTTTAAAAGAAAGCAATGCTAATAAAATATTTTAAAATGAAAAATAATGTAATCCAATTAAAAATTGGAAAGTCAGGGACTGGAGAGTTGGCTTTGCAGTTAAGAGCACTGCCTGCTGTTTCAGAGAACCAGAGCTAAATTCCCAGCACTTACATAGTGAATAATAACTGTGACTCTAGTTAAAAGGATCTGATGCCCCTTCTGGACTCCACGGGAAGTGCATTGCACATGGTGAAAAAAACACTCATACACATAAAAATAAATAAAAATTTAAAAATAATAGTAAATAGGACATGGACATGAACAGGGAAACACACTTGGCTGAGCTATACTTTGAAAATATTCAACATGTTTAGTTCTCAGGGAAGTACAGATTAAAACCTCTTTGAAATTTCAGTTTATCCCAGTCAGAAAGATTCAAAAACAAAGAAGACAAATGGTGGTGAGGATGTGGAGAATGATGAACTCTTATCCAATGTTAGTGGCAGTGCAAACTGGTAGAGCCACTATGGAAACCAGTGTGAAGAGTCCTCAAAATGGTAGAAATTGATCTACCATTTGATTTAATCCTCTCACTATTGGGGATACACCCTGTATTAGTCACTTTTCTGTTGCTGTACTAGAAGCACTGACGGAAGCAATTTGTAGAAGGAAGAGTTTATTTGAGCTCATGGTTCCAGAGGAATTAAAGCCCATCTAGCCAGGAGGCATGGTGGCTGGAGGTGGCTGGAGCAGCATCAGCAGAAGCTAAGCTCTCACATCATCACGCAGACACAGGAAGCAAGAGAGTGATTGGAGACCTGGCAAGGCTTAAGAACTCTGTAAGCCCACCTCCAGTGATGTGCTTCCTTCAGGATAGCGACACCTTCTAATATGTCGCAAAACAGCACCATCATCTGGGGACAAAATGTCCAAACACTTGGAGCCTATAGGGGACTTTTTCATTCAAACTACCACATACCCCAAAGACTCTATCTTACTGCAAAAATACCTGTTCATCTGTGTTCATTTCTGTTCTTTTCTAAATATCTAGGAATTGGAAGCAATGTAGATTTCCATCAGCTGATGAATAAATAATGGTGTGGAACATATACAAAATTGAATACTATTCATTTCTTTAAAAAAACACACACATTTAGAGGTAAATGTATAAAATGTGGAAACAATCATACTGAGTGAGGTAACCCTGACCCCAAAAGACAAGTGTTCCATGTTTTCTTTCATAACTGGATGCTACCTTAAAAGTCCTAAATATTCAGGTTTCAACTTGAAAATCAAGAGTTCAAGAAACTACTAAAGTGCTATGTGTTAGGTGGGAGAGTCCTCCTGGAAGGGGAGGTAGAAAACATATTTCAATTATCATTTGCTTAATAATTTCCTATATTTTTAAGTAATTTAAAGCTACATGTATGTATTTAATAAATAATTATAAAAAAATTTTTCACTCCAACTAGAAATTCAGAAATATTTTTTGTATCTATACATTTGCAGAGTACTTTAATAACATGTATGAATTTTGTCAGTCTAACCTATAAAACCATTATATAATGGGCTCAATTTTCATTGTATGCTATTTAAATGTTGCAATATTTTCTGAGTTTTTTTCCAAATATTGATTCCTCATAATTTTTTTCTTACTTGTTTATTTCTCTTTATTATACTGCTTACTTCTACGTACCCTGTATCTATGAAAGAGACTGAATGCTTTTTTATTTTTATCATGACAATGTCTCCTACTCTGTCCATTATCTTTTAAATTTGGATGAGCAAATGAAAGTGTAAAAAGTAATTGCTGTGTAAAATTTAAATGTAAGCAATTTTTATGGCTTTGGATTAGAAACACAATAGACCTATTTTTGAAAATTCAATTTTTTTTTTTTTATCAAAATAAATGAAGTTTCAGCTCCAAATGATCCATCATGGGCACAACAGAAAGAAAACTATTCTGACTGCTGCCCTATATTGCTGCTTTAAAAGTGCCAACTAAGGGGCTGGAGGGATGGCTCAGCAGTTAAGAACACTGGCTGTTCTTGCAGAAGAGCCAGTGTTCAATTGCAGGACATGGGTAAACTTACCTACATGTAGGCAATACACATAAAACAAAAACAACAACAATAAAGTCAACTACTAAGCTGTTGCTAAAACTGTATTCACCTTGTTTCCCACACTTGTCCTTTCTCTAATTGAGATGGAGCACTGCTACCGCACCCTCATTGGTCATAGCCTTTTTGTCTCCCTTGTGTTGAACACCCCTAATGGGTCCCATCAAACCAATGCCCAATGTCTGTCTCAAAAGGGATTTTCTTCTGTCTGATCATCTCCAATTTCTAATCTAATCACAGTTGTTCTTTCTTGATGGTCCATGAAATTAATTCTGACATAGTGAAAAGCACAGTGCTATGGATAAAGAAAGGACTCATAGTGCATGCAGTAAGTAAAACAAAACACAGAAGCATGGTCACAAAATTAAAAAGGTTTCAGCAATGTTTCCTTAATGGAAATGGAAATGCATGGAGGTTCTTAATTATTCACATTTATATGTCCCTTAAAGCATCAGTGGCCAGGTTTATCAGCAAAACATGAAGCAAAGATTTCAAAAATCCAATAAATCATTCATTTCTACATGTCCTGTTTCTACCTGGTTCATACTTACTCTATGGGAGTAGAACTTTTCTAATGGCTAAATCCTACTACCCATGGGTATAAGTGGAAGAAAATTTATTTTAAACATGTTACTACATTGTAAATGGACACATTTACAATGAAGGACATTTGGGAAAAAAATATCTGGGTAAATAGGCCTTAACATGTATGGTGGAATACATGTGGTTTGGTGGGAGTTTGAGAGGGAGGTATGGATAGGGGAAAGGGTTTAAATTTGACTAAGATCTGTTGTAAGAAAATACAAAATTTCAATAAACATACATAAAAAATGAACAATCCAGTTATCCTACCTTAATTAATCACAACCTATGTTTTTAAATCTTCAGCTAAGAAAAAAATGGAGAAAAATAATTTTAAATGTGTTAAATATCTGAAAATAAAAATTCCTTCACTGATGATGGTTCTGCAAGCAAATGAGTTGGTGAGTGTTCTTCTGTTCTGAAGTGAGCAATTTAGGAATGGACTCATTCCAATTGTCTATCAATTTCATCAACTTAATCACATTTCCATCACTGACACAAAACTACTCTTTTCCCCCAATACCCAGAGATAGTATAATTTCATTCTTTCCAGTCTCCTATACAAGATCATATGTCTACTGTTCTTATACATTATGTAAGAAGAACATAATTCTCTTTTAATTAAATAGGCAGTAAATATGGCTTGGTAACTTTTATTTAATTTTGTCTTTTTTTCCAGATGAATGCTGGCCTCTTCTTTGCTGGCATTTAAAAATATGTTAAGTAATAGGAAGAGTAGGGTAAAGTACCTCTAGGGACATAAACAAGATAATAGGGCCTATTTTCTTAGTATAACAGAATTTAGAAGTGCTTAAGTTAATAGTTAACATAAGTTCTTGACAAAATTATCACTTAGTACTCTGGACACAGCTCAATGATATAGAGATTGGATACCATACACAAGGACCTGAATTTCATTTCAGTGCTGTGTGTGTTTGTGCATCACACATTCACCTAAACTGGAGAGAGGGGGTGGTGTTTGAGACCACTTTCTGCACTTAGAAATGGCCCAGATTTGGTTCCCAGTATTGACATTCTGGATAATGACCCCTGTAACTCCAGATCTAAGTGATCTAATGCCCTCTTCTGACTTCTGAAGGTAGTGTACACACTTGTGTTTACACAGATGCAGACGAAACACTTATGTAAATAAAATAAAAATTGAACTTTATATAAAAAAAAAGAAATGAGTAGGGACTGAAGAGATAGCTCAACAGTTAAGAGTACATATTCTTCTTGCAGAGGAGAAAAGTACAGACCCAGTATCTATATTAGGCAGCTTACAAATGTCAATAACTCTAGCTTGAAGACATCCATGCTCTCTTCAAGCTTCTATAGGCCACTGTAATTACATTCATATACCCACACAGAGATACACGTACATATAGATAATTAAAAATAAATTAAATCTTTAAGAAATATTAAAGTGTTAGAAAATGTTTCAATAACTATTCAGAATCCTACATATGACATTTTCAAAGATGTCCATACTTTGACATTCATAAATTAAGTGTTCTGTTTATATTAATCCATTTACCCAACATTGAATAATCTATCATTTTCCTTCTCGCCATTTCTTAGTGTTTCCTTGAATGCCAATTCTGAATGTTTTGAGGTGATTTCTTCAGGTTACAACAGTGATTCTTTTGAAATTCACCCAAACTGAAAATGTCTCATTGAAAATTACTAAAGAATCTTTGAGTGGATCATGCTGGGATTCAAATTCTTTTCTTGCTAAATTCCAGTGGATTGGCTTTACTTATTTAAATGTCTTACCAAGTCTCTGTGGCTTTCTGTACTTTACATTAATTAATTTAAGAGCTGATTTCTTCTCAGTGTCTTGTAACCTAGTCTGTACTGGAAAGTTTAGTTCAGTTACACATAGGAGAGCCTGAGCTTCGTCCTCACTCTCATTTTCCTAGATTAACTTCCTTTTCTAGTCCAGCAATACCCATCACAACTACCTTTTATTCTTTTTTAAACAGTGATCTTGCTCTGTGCTCAATTTCTTGTTCTTCACAGATCATGCATGACTTTACAATATGTTTGTATGTCTGAGGGCATCACTTCTAAATATAACACATTTTGAAAGTAATATACATAGTATTTTACTTGACTTTATTCAGTAACAAAATTTTCTTTGTTATATCACTATATATTTCTAACTTATTTAATGTCCTCTTTATATTTTTGAAATTTCCTGATTCCTCAAGAATGTTAATTCAAATAGAATTTTAATTTCACCTAAGCACTGCAGACATTTTGGGATTGTGTTTGGTTCTAATGTTAGTAGTACATATATCAAGATTTTTGAACTGGGAGCAAATCACATCAGTTCTTTCATAGATTTATACATGGCCACGTTAAAATTGGGAAACTGATTCGGTACCCTATACCTATCTAAATTACTATGCATAGAAAATTCCTACTTTTTCAATAATTGAATAAATATGGCTTACAGGGAAAGTTACAGTCCATATTTTGATGCTTCCAGAATGCCACATATAACTGGTGTAAATTGAATTGATAACATTGTCCTAGATAGGAGACATCCAAAGTAAGTCTTGGTCCCACAGTCTAACCGAAAGGCATTTCCATAAACAGCAACTGAATATAGAATTTTCCTTGGCCTAATGCTTAGGCCTCAGCTAAAGACCAGCAAAGACAGCTCAGTTACACTTGTGTCAATCACTGTATGTGCTGTCAAATCCCCTTGCCATGTTAATCCCACACCTTATCCAGCTCTCAATGTAACTTCTTAATAATATTAGAGATTTACTATATTCAGTAAAACATACTCATTTTTTCACCTTGCCACGTACTGAATAATTGCATTATTTAGAGCATGGCATATCTGATGAATTAAAAAAAAGAAAAAAAAAAGACTCTTTATTGCTGTAAAAGCCTAGGTTTGAGTTGTGACCTAAAACTAAAAGCCTTCTTAGTGCTGCCTGCCAGGATGAAGTCCAGTCAGAATGTCTGGGGAGGTATTGGTTTATTTCATAGTGGTCTGTTCATGTAAAATTTAAAGAGATAAACAAAAATGTGGGCTTCTGTGGTCAATTCCTTAAGCAGAAAGTTAACATCAGAGTGTGCTATATTTTCATCACATTGATTATTCCATTCAGTACTTTCTTGGCCTATAGGAAGGAGAGATAGGGCTGAGAGAGAGATGTCACTCATTGACCTCAAATAGAAACTCTTCCCCCAGGGAAAGCTTCATCATCCATAAAAACCTATTGTGTGAGGGATATCAGAAACCAAATTGGTTCCAGACTGAGTTGATGGATTTTTTGTATCCAGCCAATATCTGACATGACTGGCAAGACAAAATAAGATACTGCCCTCCATCAGTTGTCAAATCAGTAGACATTTTGTGCGTGTGTTTAGTTCTAATTTTGTTCATTTGAACACATTTTGTTCATTCACACATATCAGAAAAAACTACCTGAACAATTTTATTTTTCTGTCAGAAAAACCAGTGGCATACTCAGCAGCAATTCTTCAACTGTTAGAGTTCTACATATGTTGTATCTGGCCCTGCTCAGAGTTTTCCTAGCATGGTGACTGCAAGCCAATCTGCATATTTGGTATTGGATTCTGCTGTTTTATTGCCACGAGATAAAGTTTTGAAGGTCTGGACAAGTGGCAATAGCAATAAAATGAGATATATTTACTTAAAACATATTTTTCATGATTTCTAATATCAACAATATATTTTAATGTGGGATATGGCTTTTTCAAATTTGGAGGGTCTGGTTATGTCACCAAATTATGTGGAAATTGACTATTGATTTTTCTAGTTTAATTCCATTTATATGACAGGAGGTGACAAAAGTAAAATATGAAAGTAGAATTAGTAGAGGTAGTAAAAGAGATAAAATAGTTTAGCCATAATACCAAAAAACATGATACCAAAATGAAAATGAAATTGTCTAGATTATAAGAGACTGATATAGAGGGAAAAGACACTGAAAACACAATCCAAAGGATAAAATAACTATGATCAAATCTGATTTCAATATTAATTTTCTTTAAAATGGTGAATTATATTTCTTGAGGAGAATAGATGGAAGCCTAATTGAGAAATATTGGGGTGAAAGAATCCTTGCAATCTCACCAGTAACTTGATGTAATACATGAGAATTAAAAAAAATTATTTTGTGCATCTGAGGGTATTCACCACACGTGTGAGTGCACCCCTGTTGTGCAATGCCCTTGGAAGCCAGAAGAGGGCATCAGATACCCTGGAACCAGAGTTAGGACAGTTGATAGTTACCATTTGCAAGCTTGGAATCAAACCTGACTCCTCTGCAAGAGCCAGTGTTCTTAACTACTGAGTCAACTTTTCAGCCCCATCTGAGGATTTTTTTTTTTTTTTTCAGAGCTGAGGACCTAATCCATGGCCTTGCAAGTGCTTTACCACTGAGCTAAATTCCCAACCCCAATATGAGGAAATTAAAAAAATATATATTTCGGCTTTTGAATATAGCAAAAATGAGCCATAGATAATAATTTAGGGGATGATTATAAATAGAAATCAAGACAAATTTGAGTAAAAGAACAATAAATAACTATGTACATTTTTTAAAAATCTTTATTTATTACTTTATTTTATTTGTATGAGTGTATTGCCTGCTTGTAAATGAGTGCATCCCTGTCATGCAATGCCTCCCTGGAGGTCAGAAGAGGGTTTTGAATTCCCCTGGAATGTGAGTAAAGGAAGGTTAACAGCCACCATGTGGGTGCTGGGACTCAAACCAGGGTCATCGGCAAGAGCAGTCAGTGCTCTTAACCACTGAGCCCTCTTTCCAGCCCCACAACAAAATATTTAAAAAAATAATAAATGCTATTATTTAATTTAAAATCTCGGGCCACAGTCACAATTTCTGGGATTCTGAGAACTTCCTTAATGTTCTGCCTAATGAACTGCCTAATGCTCTTAGTCACCGTTTCTCTCCAGCGCAGTGGTGTGATTTCTAATGCCATACCCACTAAATGTTTGTTTTCTTAATCATATCTTTATATTTTTACTCCCTTGGGATATTGTATGTGTGTGTGTATATATATATATGTGTGTGTGTTTGTGTGTGTGTATGAAATTAATTTATGAAGCTAGCTAACTTGCAGTGCGTTTTTAAATAACATTTAGGTTTCTAAAACCTAGAAACATTTAGATTTTAATTTTCTTTATTATTTTTATTTTATGTGTATGAGTAGATTGCCTTAATTTGTGTAAGTGTACCCATATGTTGTAATGCCTGCAGAGGTCAGAAGAGAGCATCGGATCCTCTAGACCTGGGGTAATAGACAGTTATTAGCTGCCATGTGGGTGCTGGTAATTAAACCAAAGTCCTCCATAAGAGCAACCAGTTCTCTTTACCACTGAGGTAGCTCTCCAGCTCCCACATTTAATAGTTTTTGATGGCTTTTTCATTTAAGACCCTGGCAATTTCTCCATACTAGCCTCCTTTCTCAATCTTTACAAAATTGCCAAATAAAATAAAAATAAAATTCTTTTTTCTTTCGTTTTCTTTTTTTGTTTTTTTGTTTTTTTTTTGGGAGGGGGGGGGATAGGGTCTGCCTGCCTGTAGCCTCAGCTGGCCAGGAACTCATTATGTAGACCAGATTTGCCTGCCTCTACCTCTCAAGTTCTGGGATTAAAGACAGGTGCCAACATGCCCACCCCTAAAATTCTTAAAAGTTACAAATTATGTAGATTCATAGGAGAGATTGTAGGTAATCTCTCCTTTGTTTCATAACATTCTCTTTGAGGTTAAAAATAAATGAATACAAAAAATTCCCTCCTCCTCTCACTCCTCCTCTTCTCCTTTTTCTTTACAGAGTCTCACAAAGCCCTGGCTGACCTTTTTTGGAGCTTATGCTGTAGTTGAGGTGGACTTTAAACTCCGGATCTTCCTGACCTCACCTCATAAGTGCTGGGGTTACAGGTGCACACTGCCAGTGCAAACTTGTGCACTATAGAAAGCAGGGTGGAGAACTGTTTAAAAAAAAAATGAACCTACCATATGACCAGAATATACCACTCCTTTGCATATACCCAAAGGATTCATCCTATTGCAGAGACACATGTATAACCATGTTTGTTGTTGCCCTTTTCACAATAGCTAAGAGATGGAAGCAACCTAAGTTTTCCTCAACTGACAAGTGGTTAACAAAAATGTGATACATTTACGTAATGGAGTTCTACACAGCAGTAAAGAAAGATGAAATAATGAAATCTTCAGGTCAATGGATGGATCTAGAAACTGTTATCCTAAGTTAAATAACACAGACTCAGAAAAATAAAAGACATATATTCTTCCTCATTTGTATATCCTAGCTCAAATCCTTATAAGTGAGTGCATATCTTAATATAACTGCGGGAACCAGGAATATGGAAGGTAAATTGGGGAGGTAAAGGGAAAGAAGGAACCTGGGAGAGAAGAATAAGAGGAGAAAGGTGTTACTAAGGAAGAAATGCAAAAGGTGGGTAGTTAAAAGATAAGGGGATAAGGAGGGCTATACAAAGAACTATGGGAATAAAAGAGAAAAATATTTCTCCTGATACACAGTAAAAAAAAAAAAATAGCCATAAACACAGAAGGAGTCCTACAGGGATGGAAGAAAGCCGTATCAGAAGCCATTTGGTTATTAAATGAAAATTTCAGTGCCAGAGGTGTATTCCCCCCTCCCATGAACTGTTGGTCAGAGGGGCCCTAGAGGTCCCCAAAACAGTAAAGTCTATTGTCATTAATGTTGGTTGTACACTCGAAGTGGACAGTAAAAACCCTATTGCTGAAGACACCACAGGAGGTGAGCTCAGGCAAAGGAGAAATCAAGCTTGGACAAAGCTGGAAACTCCTTATCATTAGATGGATGGCTTTCATAGTGCCAGAAGGCAACATGCAGATGGCTGGGAGAGAACTATCCCCCATAATTGTGCTTAACATCAGACCCCATGTGCTGCACTACCAACATGCCAAACAAGATGTTCCAGCTGGTGCAATAGTGGCACATCTAATGTATGCACAAGCATCAAATTTTTGATTGGCTATATTGCCTTCTCCTGCAGGTAGAACCCACATCTGTTTTTGTAGAACAGGCCAACCCCTTGTATCAGGGAAGGATATAGGCCCTTCTGGGAAGCCATTGCAATTGTTTTATTAGATGGATTTGATGAACATCCTAATTACCCTCCAAAAAATTGTGTCTACATCCATAGTTTGAGTTATTATAGCAGCCACTGTTTAGATATTCTTGTTTCTTGCTGTTTGTGTTTCGATAGAAGATGGAATCCCACTGAAATGGGCCAAAAGCCCATGGAAAACAGATGATGCAGAGACCCAAAAGTCCAGTGTTTTGCCACAATGGGAGGAAGACTATCCCACACCTATTGCCTCCTCCAAGGCTCAGGGACTTTTGCAAAAGAGGATGGCAGAAAGAATGTAAGGAGGAAGGGGTGGAGTGTCAAATGGAAGTGTCCTCTGACCATTATGCTTGCAATCTGTAGTCACATCTTCCCATGCTCATTAAGAAGTTGAGGGGGCAGTTAGTTACCTCTCCTACCCAATCTGTTGACCTTAGCTGCATGTGGAGAAGGGTTATGGATATGTAAGCTAAGAATGCCATGAGGCACCTTTCTCTTTTATTTTGTGCAGCTGTTGGGAAGTCACAGGATATATGTTGGGGCTGGAATTTTCAGTGTTCCATAAATGGAGGGCCACCCACTCTTCCATAAATACCCCCCCCTTGCTAGTATGTTCTGCTAGCAAGCCCAATAAACCCATTAGGATTTTCAAAAAACAGTTACCAGTTGTGCATTTTTAAGAGAGAGAGCCAAATAAGTATGGAAGCCATGTTCACATCTTACCCTGGGCTGCGTTAGGAGAGAGAGCCACTGCTTTAAGAAACCTAAAGAGAGAAAACCTCCAATTTCAAAGAACAATCAGATTTCTTACTCTTATAGGTGTTCAGGGGGCTGGAGCACTCTACATCACATGATTTAGCATGCTTTGAGTTCTTTAAGAAGTCAGAAAGGCACTGATAAAGAATACCTGTAATTCAAGGATGACTTGGCTTGTTCATGGTTGCTGCTAGGGGGAGGAGAACTGCAAGGTCATAATTCTGCCTTTCTGGGATAGCTGTAGGAAACATGGCCTGATTACTGAGAGTGAGAGAGAGAGACAGCTAAAGGGATTGTGATCAAAGAAAGTCTTTTACTTTCTAGACCTGCTCACTTTCCCCAAACTTCCAAGTGTGTGTGTGTGTGTGTGTGTGTGTGTGTGTGTGCGCACGCCCGTGTGTGTGCACACATATACATATATGTATGGAGTTACTGCTATTTTTAAATACAAACTGCTATGATTCTTCCATGTTGCCTCTTACTCAACCCTCAGCTCTCAACTTAGATAGCATTGCTTCTTAACATGGCCATTCTCATTGGTCACACCTCACCTCTTATTCTACATGAGCTTGTAATCACTATTCTTCACTAATCTGTTCCATGAGAGTTCACAGGCACTATGAGAACAATTGGCATCTCCTTCATTCTACTTTTATCATTGCTAGATAAAGAAGATAACTTGTTATCAAATGGTATTCCCTGAATCAATCACGTGAATTAAAAAAATGTTATTGAGTTTTTGTAATCTCATACAAAGGTTGTGAATCAAATTTAGGCCCCCTCCTGCATGTATTCAGTCATACATGTCAAGTCCTCTCCCCTCAAGCATTTGTATCCAGATGTCCTTCAGTGTAAATTCATTCACTGGAGTCTAGTCAACCCATATAGAGGTTGCAAGCAAGGCATAGTCTCCCTCACTCCATAGCAATCAGTCTCCAAAAGTTCTTCATCTAAGGTCAGCACGCCACACATTTCTCTACTCCCCATGGGTCCTTGTTTTGTTGAGTTGGGATGGGTCCTGTGCTTGATGTCACCATTGTCACAAATTCACGTGTGTAAGCTTCCAGTGGCATTAAAACCTCTGCTTCCCTGTGTTATTGGATCACCCCTGGCTCTTACAATATTTCCACTCCCTCTTTTGCAATGGTGCCTGAGTCGTGGTTGGGAGAGATATATGTAATTCATATGATTTTTTGAGTGCTTGTAATTAATAACATATTTTGAGTTTCAATTTTAAATAATTTTATTTAATATATGCTTGTCTTCCTGAAATTTTCCTTTTTATTAAATTCTTCTGCAATTTTTTTAGTGAAGTGACATCAAACCATTTTGAAGTACTCTTTTGTAACAAAACACATGAATATGCCATATATAACTTCAAATTCACTTACTGTTAAATATTTACTCATTTTGTTTTATGTGCCAGGCTTAAGGAAGCATTGTCTAGTTAGCACTGCAAGCAAAATAACAGTGAATCATAATTAATTGTATATCAGGCTATTAATTTTATAATTAACTACTTTAATTATGATTATAATTAGCTAAAGTTTGAAAAACATAACCTTGTTTTAGCCTTAAATATTGTCTCCCCTGAAGAATCATTTTAGAACCATGAATCTTACTTACTAAAAATATTTTATGACCATTTTATTAAACTATTATTGACAAAACAATGTTATGATATTCAATGCACAAAACTCAAGTTGGAAAATAGGCATCTATAGCTATAATAACCAATTTGCAGGACAAATCCTAGCAGCCACATTTTAGCTAACAACTGTCTGTAACTCCAGTTCCAGGGGATCCAGTGTCCTCTTCTGAGCTCCACATGCATAGCATGACATGGGTGAACACATAAGAATATCTCATAACACAACAGCTTCACTGAGTGTCATTACTATGATCTACAGTGGATCTCTAGGGCTGACTTGCTTAGTACCACCAAAATGTTGAACTTTCTACTAGCTCCTCCAGTTCTGTACCTAGCCATTCTAACATATTCTGAGTTTGCCCATTTTAAATTTACATGTAAGTGATATCATCTAGGATTTGATTTATAAATTTGCAATTTTTATAGAAAAAAATAATATATTATGT
>NW_008356676.1:7556276-7558144 GCF_000622305.1 Nannospalax galili
TTGTAATTAGATTTACTGTGTTTAGGATTAAACTAAACTTCTGTTTCAATACTACAAAAAATTACTGGAACATACTTCTATACATTAAAAAATATAAAGTGAGATAAATATTCAGCAACCATTTTCCTTTTTGATAGGGGAAACATGGAATATTTCTTAAATTACAATTTATTATAGTATATGATTGAAATATTTTGTTAGTGAAAGGAAGTGAACAAGAATGATCATTTATGGAAAAATAACATCAACTCAGTTTTATAGTAAAAAGAACTTAAAATACTGAGTGCCTGTCAAAGTTTTCAAAGCCATAATTAAAGCATTGGTATGTTGGTTTTTAAAATACTTTGAAAATATACCCATAAATTTTGAAAATGAACTTTCAAATTTACAATATTTATCTTCTAAAATTGTGATTCACATATCATTTTTCTTTTAATGTTTTGTCAGGAGCACTCCTAAACTCCAGGGGATTTTTAACACACCCACTCAAAAAGTCATAGCTTTAATTACTCTAGTATGTTATAAGAAATTTTTTCCAGTTCTGTGAAGAGCTTATGCTGATGATACTTTTAAAGGTGTTGCCTAAAATTAATTTCTCATCTTAAATAATTACAATATAAAGACACAGTTGATAGTTTATGTAAAAATGTTTATTGAATGTCTCACATTAAATGGTCTACATTTATCAGTAGCAATTATGTCTTGATTACTTAATCGTTTTAAATAGATTTTTAAAAATATTCTGTTGTATTTTGAAGACACTTTAAGCAGCTAATTTCTTCTCAAGAAAATTTTAAAGATACCAACAGAATAACATCTTCTAAAATATGTAATTACTTTTGTTTTCCAGTGAAATAAGCATGAGTGACTAACTTTATTGAAATTAATAAGATATTTGAGGAGTTTGCTATGTGGAATATGTCAAGAAAACAAGTGAGTTTCAGAAAAGGAGTAGATTGAAAAGTAATGTTGTAAGCAGAGTTGTAAGGAGAAATTTATGATACTGAATATTTTATTAGAAATTATATGTAAAAGAAGGAAGCAACGTGTTTTTACATTTCAATTAAAATGATATTTTAACTAGAGGGCATCACTGGATCATTGAATCTCTCTCTTTTTTATGAATTATTAAGCTTATATAATCTTTTACTCATTATAAACTCTATAAAATTAAATGAGGTTCCAACGTTTAAAAAAGATCTCCACTGCGTTGTCAAAACACACAGTTTCATACAGAAAAATTCATTTCAGGGCTCTTGACATTGAGACGTTTTCACATGCATTTCTAATCTCTATATACATGACTATCACTGGTCACAGTCACCCACCTTCTGAGCTCCTCAGCATCTGAGCATGAATACAAACTCATCAGGTAGACAGCCTTCCTCGCCCACTAGAGTCTCCATACTCTGCTATCCCTTCCACTCTCCCCCATCCAATACCCCTATCTGCCCTTCTAGTAAATCTAGTCAGCCAGAGGTCCCTGTTCCAGGAGGATCAGCTGTTCCTTATCAACGGCACTCCATTGTCAGTATTCCCTTGGACAGAATTGGGGTCTGCTGTTAACGTTACCAGTAATATGTTGGGTTACCATCTGGAAGAGCCTTTATCCATCCTGGCCAAGAACTCAACTGAAGGTATCGCCTGTCTGGCTTTGCTGTTTGTCAAGTAACTTTTAGTTATATATATAAGTGTGCTCTTATGAAATTATATTGGCCCCTTTAATCTTTGGTTATACTTCCCTTTTGGGTGTTTAAGGACATACCATTGGACCAGATAAACTGATTTGTTTTCACTCTTGAGGTCGTTTGAGGATCTGTTCCTCAGGGGTCCCATGGGCTTGGGAGGAGCCCCTGGCTCCTTTCTTT
>NW_008356676.1:7562824-7585460 GCF_000622305.1 Nannospalax galili
GAATGATTTTGGCCTCAGGAACTTGGGTGTTGGACTGACCTGAGACCCTGGCTGTGGCCGTGCCACACAGGGATGCAAAGGCAGATGGGGTAGGAATAAGCCCCAATATTTCCCAGGGAGTGGATTGAGTAGTTGGTTTGTACTGGATGCAAAGGATCAGTGAGAGGCAAGGTAAGCCTTGGAGCCCCAGAAGAGGCTGGCAGCCCCAGAAAGAGGCTGGCAGGTGTTGCACGATCATGAAGCAGAGAGAGGTGGGGGTGGGGCTGGTCTAGAGATAGTGCTCCTGGGGCCCAAGGAAGGCACCAAGCCGGTGGGTGTCAACGGGGTCAGGAATCAGCAGTGGCTCCCCAGGTGTCTGTTTCCCCAAGACTAAGAATGGCACAGGGCCAAAGCTAGGAGTAGAGAACAGTGGGGGAGATGGAAGAGTGAGCGCGGCTGGCGGAGTCAAGGCGTGGAGGGCTGCACCGTAGACTTACCCCCAGAGAGGCCTGAGGGTGGGAGAGCGGGCCAGGAGAGTTAGCCAGTGGTGCAGGTCAGGGTAGCAGGGAGAGGTGAGGGCATGGCCAGATCCCGTGGCAGGAGTGCTCCTGGAGCCCAAGGAAGGCACCAAGCTGGCCTGGTTGAAAACGATCAGGAAGCAGCACCCGTTCCCCAGGTGTCTGGGGACCCAAGACCAGGAATGGCGCAGGGCCCAAACCAGGAGCAGAGAATAGCGGCGGAAATGGAAGGGTGAATGAGGTCGGGGGAGTCAACGTGCGGAAGGCTCCGCAATGGACCCACCCCGAGAGGCCTGAGGATAGGGTAGAAGGCCAGGAGAGTTAGCGGGTGGTGCAGGTCCGGGGGAGCAGAGAGAGGTGAGAGCAGGGCTGGTCCGGAGGCAGTGCTCCTGGGGCCCAAGGAAGGCACCAAGCCGGTGGGGGTGAACAGTTTCAGGAATCAGCAGTGGCTCCCCAGGTGTCTGGGGCCCCAAGGCTAGGAATGGCTCAGGGCCCAAGTTAGGAGTAGAGAACAGTGGGGGAGATGGAAGGGTGAGCACGGCTGGTGGAGTCCTGAATCTCTCTTTTATAACACTCTCTCTCCTTTCTAACTTATGCACTTAAATCTATGTTAAAAACCCATCATAAACTCCAGCTTTGCTTTAAGAAAGATCACCAAATATATGTTAGTGTCAACAGATTACACATATTTAAAATCCCCTTGTATTCTATGACGACTACTCTGGGAGTGTAATACACACACCTACATGAACCGACATCTGGGTAAGGGATAGTATCACCACAGTACAGAACACCATGAAAAGATGTACAAAGCATATGAATAAATTTAGATGAAAAATTAAAACAAACTGAACAATTATCTCATAGATTTATCTTTCTTCTTAATTAGTTTGAATAGCATAATCACTAATTTTTCTTTGCTTAAACCTCTTACTTTGATCTTTCCTAGGTATTTAATATTTCCTTCTTTCTCCGCCAAGTTTACCACTTTACATCTTATATTTCTATCTATGAAGTTCAGCTATGTGGGGTTTGATCTTTCTTAATTGGAGTGATCTTAAGTCATCTCATTAACTACTCTGAAGCTAAGAACCCAGAGTGCTAGTGCTTCTCTTGTTTCCTAGTTTTAGGACACCAAAGTAAAAGTAAGCACTCATTGTGTTTATACAGACTGAAGTGTTATCCACCATATTTGACTGTGAATACAGTGATCAACTAAAGTGATTACAGTAGGAAAAATTATCCAGAAGACCAGAAATGTGAATTTTCTTGTAATACATTTTAATTACAGTTTAGAATATCAGATTCCACTTCTGTCAAATATTGGATATAGTCTCAATTTGGCCCCTTCATTGGATCGATGGCTGTGTGTAGTTCTGAAATCTCTCAGCCTCCTACCTTATTGCTATGAGTATTTAATTGGGTGATGTATGAAAATTATGTTTGTTGTCTGTCATGTACTTTATTACCTATAGTTTCATTGACATAAATGGTGAGAATTTAAAATATATTCGAGCAAACCAAATACTTAACCTTTGCCAAATAAGTTCCTATACAAGATCATTGAAATAATGTATTAAATAGAAAAATAAGCATATATATACCATATCATGTGAGAAACTAATGTAAGTAGTGAAAATTAACATAAATAAATAAGCATATGTACTACTTTAATTTTGATAATTCTTAAATTTGCCTTAGAGTGTTTTGAATTATATACAGGATCCAAATGGCATTATGATTGTGCTGATCTGTAAAGGAATCAAAAAATACAAAGCCAAAGAAAGAACAATGTCAAATCAAAGCTATCAAACAAAAGAAACAAGGGAAAATAGGGAAGAATGGAAAGAAAGGACAGACCAAGGAAGAAAGAAAAGGAAGTAGGGTGGAAGACAACGAAAGGAAAGACTGACTCTTTTCTCTACATCCAGAAGAAAATTTCATCTGTATTTATACAATGAGAAAAATTAAAGACTAGATCTAGGTAACACACCAGATTAAACAATGACTGAAGTCAACACATGAGCAGATAGGAAAATGAACTGGCTAGATTTCATCTCTAGTGGCCAAGTATAATATTACATGTATATTTTGCTAATTATAAATTGTATGACTGGACATCATTTAAATTGACAGTCAACAATACAGAAAATTTCAGACACAATCTCTTTTCACTGTCCTTGAGTTCACTCAGGACTGTGGGATGATTTCTTTTGGTCAAAGTGGTGGTAGAGGTGGGTAAAGAGCTGGGAGGCAGAGTTCTCTCAGAATCATTAGTGCCATATAATATAAGTCCTTCCTGGATATCTACATCCTATAATTACATCTCCTCTTGGTGCTATTGTTCCAACTTTAATCATTTCAAATTGCTGTCAAGAGGTGTTCCCTCTGTCTAAACATAAGAGACACTTTTTTCTCTAGAATCCATGTCTTCTCCTGCCATATATATTTGCTGAGTCGACAGTGTCACCCATGAGTTCACTCCCATTGAGCGGGTTTTAAGTTCAATTAGATAGCTGTTGATTACCCCCTAGATAAAAGTGACACTACTGCTCAAATGGAGGTATTTTGCTCTGCCAGTAATCATGAGCTGGGTTTGATCATTGATTGTTCTTCCTCTACTGACAGTTTTCATATTGTTATCTAGCATTATGGTAGCCAAACTTTGGCTAGAAGGCTTCCAGATTAGTTCCTGCTCCATTGCTGAAAGTCCTGTATCTAAAGAATGAAATTTCATAGAGTATGTTGAAAATGAATTCTTATATATACAGCCAAGCATACCATACATTACTCATCAAAGAAGCTTTTTTCTGCAACACGTGGAAATTATGCAGAACTCCAGAACTGGTCAGACACTGAGAATGTGTCTGATAGATGCTTAGTCCTAGGTGATACACCTATAGTTGAACCTCTACACTCAAGGATCAAGGAGCATAGTGGAACTAGTGGTAGACTGAAAACTAATACATCTCTCAACTCTCACCAGTAAAGTGTCCTTGTATGTGGGGGGTTAGAACCAGTGACCACCACACAATGATGACTGGGGATGAGTAAGCATGCCGTTCACCAGCTCTTGCTGCTCCCAGTACTGGGAACACTCAGGCACAATGGGGAGCCTCGTTAAGCAGGGACTCATTTATTGCAGGTGTTACAGAGATTATAAAGGCATCTGGAAATCCCCATCCCCCCTGAAGGCATATCTTAAGGATGGTCACACACTTAAGGATGGTGCTGATCATGCACTCCTCAGCAGTGTGGAAGTATCCATTCAGACTTTTAAAAAAGTCAGGCCGTGCACCAGTAACTTCCTCTCAGACCTATGCAAGGTGGGGCCTTTAGGTCCCCATATCTCCCCCTTTTATTTTTATTTTAAGGCCAAACTGGCTTTATTTCATGGGTCACCAATCTCACAGATGGCTCCCTGAGGAGAGATGGCTATCTCCTTCCTCTAATCTTATGCATTTTTGCCTGTCTTAGGTTGTGTCACCTCTGACAAACCTTGCCCGTCATTGGACCGTGCACCTGGTCATGTGCATGTCCTGTCTTAGGAGTACTTGTCATGGGACATCTTACCCATCCTTGGCTAAAAATGTGTCATGATTAAGGGCAGCTGCATGGGTAATGCCAGCCAGTGTCAGTCTTAGTCTCTGCCTAACTCGGTTAGCCAAGCATGGGCAACCAGAGGGGGTATATTCCTGGGGGAGTCTGTAATCATGAGGAGGTGGGCCATGGCAGTTCCAAGGGTCCTCTGTTCCCGAATTATGTGGTAAAGATGCTTAAAGATAAGCATTATCAAGAGAAACAAAGCAAGTCATGGTGTAGGATAAGTTGAAATATTTCTGAGACAATGTACCTTTTAGCCAATCAGCCAGTTGTCAAAGAGGCTGACTGGCAATGAAGCCAAGGAACTGGGTCCTTCACCTCAGATGGATATAAATAAAGAGAGGAATTTTGTTTCATAAACTATTGTCAATGGACCATCATGCTAGTCAGTCGGATCCTGGCCTACCCACTTAAGGTATTTCGCAGGCTCCCATATGGGATTTGAATCTCCTGTAGGGTAGACACAGCCAAAGCCTTGGCCCATGGTTAGCAATGGATCTGGGCCTTTCCATTGACCTGTAATGTGGTCCTTCCATCTTACCTGTACCTCAGATCTCTGCTCCTGTCATCCCCAATGCTTCTAAAACCGGGATACCAATTGATTTTTTGGAAAATTAAGAACAATAGTGAATAAGGCCATACCCAACTGTTAGTGGGGGCTTATTCACCTTTTTGCTTTTGTAATTGAATTTTTAGGTTTTGATGGTTGCGTTCTAAATGGCTTGACCTTGGGGATTGTAGGGAATTCCTGTATTGTGTTGAATTCCCCAAAGTGAAAAGTAATCTTGGAAATTTTTACTCACAAATCATGGTCCATTTTGAGTTTTAATTCTTTGGGGCAATCCCAATGTAGCAAAGCACTGGAGAAAATGAGACTGAACATGTTTAGACTTCTCTCCTGTATGAGCAGTAGCCCAACAGGCATGTGAGAATGTGTCAATGGACACAAAATTATACTTAAGCTTTCCAAAAAGGAGCATAGTGTGTGACATCTGTTTGCCACAAGGAATTGGGCTTCAGTCCCCTGCGGTTTACCCCTGGCTGTTGCAGAGGCAGTGTTCCTCTGCATTGCCTTGGTATAAAAGCCCAGGCAATCCTTGGTGACCCCTAAGATGCTGTAAGAAGACAGGGACTGCTCTCTCCTTAAGGAGCGTATGAGTCTGAATACTGTCAGAAAGAAATGGCCATGAGTTTCTTGAATTGAGCTGAGCCATCACAAGTGTGGGCATATCATTTTGGTTTCTCATCTGCCCCCTGGTATACTACCACTGCAGCTCCAAATCTGCCCCTGTCAGTGGAAACATTGTAGGATTTTACTAAGGGCTCCCTCGGTCCCGGGATTCGGTGAGCGCTGCTGCTGGTGGGGCTGCAACACTCAGCGGCAGGGTGGATGATCCCTGACCACCCACGGAACAGAGGGGAAGGGCCCCCCCCAGCCACCTTCCCCAAACTGGGCCTTCTCAGCCGTCCCAGAGCCAGTCGCAGCGCACCACCAATGGTGCTTTTTTTTTTTTTAATGCCCCCTGGTAGCAGCTGGTCGCCGGCGGGGAAGCGGTCCCCCACCCAGCTTTTGAACAAGCTCCTGACTCGCACATGCGTTAGACTCCTTGGTCCCTGTTTCAAGACGGGCTGGGTGGGTGGCTTTTGCCACTGACCCCATGCACTCTTCTCCACCCTGCCTTTCTGAAAAAGGAACCCATGGGTCCTGAGCATGGGTCCCAGGAAGCCCTGAAGCTGGCCAGGGCAAGCCCAAGGTGCTGCTTGTTGCTTTGGCCGCTTTTGGTTTCACTTCTGTTGCATTTCTGCAATCTTCATCAAACTCTTCCAATGATTCCCATGTATCCCCAGTAAAAACATTAACCCCAAGTAGCCAGGGAGCCAAATGAACAGCCTCTGCCCAAACCTTTTGAGCTACTGAATCTGACAGATCCAATCCTCTACTTTTAAGCATATCTCTCAGTGCTTTGAGTGCGGGGTCTTCAGGCTTATTAGTTGCATTACCCATCCTGTTAGGTCTCACTTAACCGAGCTACCGATTGGCCCCAACTAGTTTTTTTTTCTTTCTTTTCTTTTTTTCACCTTCCTTCGAGTGCAACTCTGGGCACCAGTTGCGGGGGGTTCGGACCAGTGACCCCTGTGCAATGATGACTGGGGATGAGTAAGCATGCCATTCGCCACTCCTTGCCTCCCCCAGTACCGAGAACACTCAGGCTTAATGGGGAGCCTAGTCAAGCAGGGACTCATTTATTGCAGGTATTACAGAGCTTATAAAGGCATCTGGAAATCCCCCTCCCCTCGAGGGTGTATCTTAAGGATGGTCACGCACTGATCATGCACTCCTCTGCAGTGCGGAAGTATCCTTTCAGACTTTTAAAACAAGTCAGGCCACGGCCCAGTAACTCTCTCTCAGACCTCTGCAAGGTGGGGCCTTTAGGATCCCACACTTGTACAACAGAATGTGATGTACACAGAAGGCCACAACTGGCCAAGTTTTAAAGAATAACAGGCTGCAGAGTGTATATTCTTGTATGGGACCCCTATATTGAACCTCATGCAACCATGGCTCTGGGACCATTGTGGAAGAGGGGGCAGAAAGATTGTAAGAGCTAGGGATGGTTCATGAACACAGGATAGCAGACTCTTTCAGGCCACTGAAACCTTGCACATATGAACTTGTAACAGTGATGGCATTTAGCACAGGACCCATATCAACTCAATTAAACAAGGGCCCAGAGGGGGGACAGAAATTGGTGACAGCTCTAGACTGAGAAATATTAGAGACTGCTGCTGAATGACAGAGAGAGAGTATACCTTATATAAGATCTCTAGATGGGATGACTAGGTTCCAGTGGACTAATTGCCATTAAATTACATCTGAGTACAAACGCTGGACTGGATGGGACTTAACGTATATGGCAGAATACATGTGGTCTGGTTGGGTTATCAGGGACATGGATGGGGAGGAGTTCTAAATTTGATTAAGAACTGTTGTATGAATTTACAAAAGCTCAATATTTGTTTTAAAAAAGAGGTGTTCCATTTAGAAAAGTTTCTGAATCTAAGTCCCACACCTATCTTGGCAGCTCAGGCACTCACTATCACAGGGTTTCCCTGATACCTCTTCACCTTGTGTCTCAGGGTTTAACATTATTTTATGTTCCCTTGTATATTACCTAGTCTATGGACCCCAGCACTTTTACAATTCAAGATTGCCTTTCTCTGGTATCAGAAGACAGACAGACAGGCAGACACACACACACACACACACACACACACACACTTTTTTTTTTCAAGAAAGAAAGATAGTAGCACTTTATCTTCCAGAATCTGTGAAGAAAAGAGCTCTACTATATTGGCTGCTAATTAGTCAATTAACAAACAGTAATGACATAATCGCATTCCTAAACTTTATTAGATTTGGAAAAATTTCCACCTTTATTTACAGAATACATAAGCTCCCATAGATGTTCTTTGTCTTTTTGTCATTTTTTTGGAGGGGGGCAAGTGATTATGCAAAGAATACCTTCAAGATCTTTTTAACCTGAAGCCTGACTAGACAAATTGCATAGATGGTATATGGAAGACCTTATACCTTAAGAAGGCCTTATTTGGACTGATGGATTTCTTCATCTTCCTTTTGAGAAACAGATTTTTTTTGTTGTTGTTCTGTAAGTTAATATCACTCAGAAGGGAAGAGAAAAAACATGGCATTCAAATGTGCTTTGTTAAGATATAGATGGAAGGGAAGTGAGTCTGTAAGTGAAAAGATCCCAGCACGATGTGTTAGAGAGTCTAGCTGTACTTGCATTTCTCTTTTTCTAAGAAATCTGATGAGGATAGTAAAGCTTTAAAACACACAAGCAGGAAAAGCGTGGTAGACACTAAGTTGAGAGTGAAGGAAGTGTAACATCAGAGGATGCATTCTGCTGGCTTTCATACAATTCAGTTCTTAATAGGAAAAGATAAATACATTGGAGGAGAATTTTTTGTCCATAATTAATTCCATTAATTGATACCTGAAGAGAAACTATTAAAGCAGAATATACAGACATACTTATAAAAGGAAAGCATAGTAGCATAAATAACAATAGCAACAATAATAACAATAATTATCTGATGATGAAAATACTGATATATACCTTACACTTAAGAAATATGTTAACATGAGAAACTATTGTAAGTCCTTTAAATTCACTATCAATATCATTTACATTACAAGAAATGCAATACAAAGACTTTCCTCAATAAAATTTGTGTCTGACATTCAAAAAGTCATACTGTTATGCAGTGCTTGGAATGTTTCTTATAGAAATACAAATTTGATGTTTTTCTTTTTTTAGTATTTTATTTACTATTTTTATTTTATGTGTACGAGTGTTATGCCTGCATGTAAGTAAGTGCACCCAGGTCATGCAATGCCCGTGGAGGACAGAAGAGGCTGTCAGATTCCCTGGAACTGGAGTTATGGACAGTTGTTAGCTGCCATGTGGTTGCTGGGATTTGAACCCGGGTCTTCTGCAAGAACAACCAGTGTTCTTAACCACTGAGCCATTTCTCCAGCCCTGATGTTTTTCATTTTTAATATTCATTCTCTTTATATTATTTTGTGTTTTGTATGAATGTATGTATGTATACCATGTGTGAGTCCAGAAGAGGCTTCAGATACTCTGGAATAGCAGTTGTAGATGCTTGTTAGCCACCAGGTAGGTGCTAGGAACCAAACCATGTCTTAGGCAAGGATAGAAATTCCCTTAGCCACAGAGCATCTCTCTAGCACATGTTTTACTTTATCTTCTACAGAAATTGAAAATGCTATCTTACTTCTTTGGTAAGTAAATACTTAAAGTCTACCTTGATTGCTTTCATTCATTTATTTAATAATTTAATAAAAATTCATTATATTAAACTCCAGCAAAAATATTAATAAATAATAAAGAAAAATTGAAATGACAAATATGTGAGATTTTTATTCTTACTAAATATGAAAGCTATAATGCATCATTTATTTATTTTTATTATGTAATATTTTTCTTTGACTTTATATGATTTTTTAAACTCATTATTGAACAATGATATTGATACACAAATAAATTAAACATATTTTGTTATTCTAGTGAAAAAAATATGACATTGATCCTTCTGGATGCTATTCTGATAAAGAGACTTAGAGAAAAATATATAAACATATTCAATAGAGGAGAAAGAGAATAAAAAATTATAATATAGTCCTTTGTAAAATAAAATTTCTCAATTTTGTCTTTGTTAGACCATTTACTTTAAATTTGAAAGCATTTTAGGGGCAAGCTGGTTGTACACACCTTTAATTCTATCACCCAGAAGGCCAAGACTGGCAGATATCTGTCATATCCAAGCCACCCTTGAACATATATACATAGCGAATTTCAGACCAGCTAGAGCTACATGGGTGGCACTGTAAATATAGTCAAATACATATAGCTGAAAAGGTCATAAATTCAAAAGAAAACCCCTATCTCTGTTATATCTCTAGGCAAATGAAATTTCTTACTGTATGCTAAATAGGGAGCCTTATATTTACAGACAAGTGTAGGTACACCACTCATCAAAGAAATGTCCTTCTGCAACAGTGTTCACAGCTGATCACACCCAGAGATTATGTCTGTGAGATGCCCAGCCCTAAGTGACACATTTGCAATAGAACCTTTATACCTAAGACTCATGGAACATAGTGGAACAGGGAGTAGAGTGAATACTGACACATCCCTCAACTCTAAATATCAAAGCTTCCTCATACAACAGAGTGAGATGCATAAAGACCACAACTGGCTATGTTTTAGAGAATAATAGACTAGAGCATGTCCCTGAATAGGACTCCTGTACTAAACTTCACACACCCATGGCTCAGAGACCATTGCAGAAGAGGGGACAGAAAGATTGTAAGAGCCAGCATTGGTGCATGAACATAAGCAAACAGAACTCAGGCCCCTGGGAACTTTCTCATATGAACCTGCAACAACGGTGACAGCATACTCAAGACCCACGCTGATGCAATCAGAAAAAAAAAAAAAAACAGCACAGGAAGGGGGAAATGTGCAGCAAGTCTCAACCCTAGTCAAGGAACTGTTGTCAAATGATTAAACATTTGGGGTGAGAGAGAGTTATCTTCGTAAGGGAATGACTCTACATAGACTGAATAGACTTCAGTGAATGAATTTCCATCAGGGAACATCGGGATACAAATGCTTCACCAAAGCGGGTGCTATGGAAGATGGGGACGGGGACTAAATTTAATTAAACTGTATTATACAAAATGCATAAAGAGTAAAAATCAGAGAAGAAAAATTTTAGAATAAAGATTTACATTTTTCTTTTGTGTACAATTATCTGGATATCAACATCAACATTTACATTAGTTCATTCAACTACTACCATACCTGAATTCATAGACTTTTAATTACTCTGAAATATGACTTCATGCTGTCCCATCATGGTGGTGCTCCTTTGCTCCCCAGTTTCTGTCCATCACTGAATTCAAGTACCATCCTTTTGTCTTTTCATTGGCAGCACATAAGTAAATTGATAAAATATGAAATTGGCAACTTTCATGCAACAAAAGCCTCTAGAATTTGTCCAAACTGTTGGACTTTCAAAATAGTCCATCCCTCTTTATTGCTGATATTGTGTGAATGTAACACAGTTGTTTATTCATTCACCAGTTGATTGTCTCCATTGATCTACATATCAGTCTGGTGCCATTGTCATGCTGTTTTCATTTGTATGGCTCTGAAATATAGCTTGAAACTTTTTATACAATAGCTCTAGCATTGTTTTTCCAAAAGATTAGGATATTTTTTTATTCCAAATGAATATTAAGATTTCTATTCTTACTATTTCTGTGATTTCATGGGAATTTTGATGGGAACTACATTGAATATGTAAATTGAGTTTGTAGAACGGTTATTTTCAAAGTATTCTATTTATCCTTGAGCATGGAAGTTCTATCCATCTTGTACTGTCTTCCTCAGTCTCTTCAAAGATTAAAGTTTTCAGCACAGAGATCTTTCCTAACTTAGGTTTAAAATATTTTATTTATTTTTTTATTTTATGTATATGAGTGTATTGGTTTCCTGCATGTATGTCAGTGCACCCATGTTGTACAATGTTCACAGAATCAGAAGAGGGCATAGGATTCCCTGGAACTGGAGGCATAGATGGTGGTTAGCTACTATGTGGATACTGGGATTTGAATCTGGGTGTTCTGAAAGAAGAGTTAGGGCCCTTAACCACTGAGCCATCTCCCTAGTTCATAACAGCTAAATTTTCAGTGGAAATTATGAAATCCAGAAGGGTATTGATGAATGTCATATGTCATGAAAGAACAGATTCCAGCCAGACTACTATACAAAGCAAAACAATTAGTTATAATTAAAAGAGAAAGAACCACTTTCCATTACAAAAGCATACTTAAGAATTTTATGTACATGAAACTAGCTCTAAAGAGAATTATTAATTGAATACTTGAGTCTGAGGAGAAGATGAAACAAACCCTAGAATGCACAAAGAATACACAAAATGTCTCAGAGAAGTCAACCAAAAGATGTCTAAGGAAGCATCATTATAGAATCACCATAAAAGGAATTAATAAACAGTGGTCAATAATCTCTCAATACCAATGGTCTCAAAAGCCCAGTAAAAAGGCAGAGACTAACAACAGTGTAATTGGCTTAGAAAACAAGACCCATTTACTTTACATGTCCAGGAAACACACCTCAAAAACAATAACCAACGTCATCTTAAAGTAAAAAGGCACAAACAGATATTCTATGCAAATTGAGCTAAGAAACAGACAGATGGAGCTATTCTAATATTTGACCAAATAAGCTTCAATATAAAATGAGTCAGGGAGCACAGGGAAGGACATGTCATACTCATTAAATAAATAAATATTCCAGGAAGATTTTGGAAACCTAAATATACATGTATCACATAGAGGAGCACCCAGTTTCATAAAGGAAACATTATTTGACTTAAAATACACATTGACATCAACATAGTGATAATAGATTACTTCAGTACATCACTGCACTTTCCTCTCAGCAGTCCATGAAACTATCTAAAATGGACTACATATTAAGACACAAAGCTTGTCTCTTCAAATTGGGAAAATTGAAATGTCATTCTCAATTCTATCTGACAACAAAGGAATAAAATGAGAAAACAAAAATAAAAATAGGAAAAAGTATAGAAATTCATGGAAACTAAACAACCCATTGCTGAATGGACTCTGAATCAAGAAAGGAACAAAACTTTTATAATTGAATGAAAATTAAAATACAACATACCAAAATTATGGACACAATGCCGAGCAAAATTCATAACATCAGTGCCTATACCTGAAAATCAGAAACATCTCATATAAACAACTGATGATATGCCTGAAGATATTGACAAACCAAGAATGAGCAACACCTTAAAAAGTTCATTGAAAAAGACAAATAAAATCAAGTTCAAAATTAAAGTAGATGCTGGAAATTGAACTGGGGTCTTTGCAAGAGTAGCCAGTGCTTGTAACTGCTGAGTCATCACTCCAGTCCCTTTGGCTTGGTTTAATCCAGATACTTCAATTTTTTGAGACACGCATTGCTTTGAGACCAGATACTTCAATTTTTTGAGACATGCATTGCTTTGAGACCACATGCTGAAATACCAAAAAGCCAGGTAATTGTGCCTACTATTGAAATAGTAGCATGACAATTACTGGCCTAACTGATCATGTATGATTGTTGTTGAAATCTGCTACAGAGGAGGGATTTCATGTTTGGTACTGTAAAGTTGGTCAAAAGTCAGTGACTGAAGTGATTAAAGGGCTTATGTGGAAACATATGGGTATTATTTCTTAAATGGTCATGTTGTTAAACTACAATCTTAATATTTGTGTTTATAGCCATGGATTTGTGCTGTTCATAACAATGGTCAGAAAAGCTTCTTTTGGCAGTGGTGTTAATGCTGAGACAAGTATTTTGTCAGTGTGCTGAGAATAAGTGACTGTGAATGCTCAATCATTGATGAGTTATCTGTTCAACTTTGTCCTATCCAAGGCTCACGGAACTTTGCAGATGAGTGGTACAATGAATAAAAGAGTAATCAGAAGAGAAGAGGAGAGCTATGAAATGGCTTCAGGACACAAAATGGTGATACACACACAAACTCACAGCAAATGGTGGTTGTCTTCACAAGTTCTGAATAATATCATGCCAGTCAAAATTCTAACATGGATGCAAAGGGGTTTCAAATATCCCACCCGTAGTGAAGAAGAAATTGGGTGTTGAAACATTTTGCTGCTGAAGGAGTTGGAGAGTCACTTTTCTTTGGCAATGTGGCTGCTGGTAGGTTGCTTATGCTCCAATAGAGGGATCCATACCCACTCACACATGGTCAGCCCAAGTTGAACTCGGGGCTGCACCATAATAATAATATTAATAATAATAACCATTTGGGATACAGGTATAAAAATGAATAAGATTGTTTAGGATGTTCTGTATGAAATACACACAAAAAATCAATAAATGAAAAGAAGGAGTTATATTTGTAACATAGTAAAAAAAAAAAAAAAAAAAAAAAAAAAAAAAAAAAAAAGTAAAAATAAAGATATCACCCAAGGTGGAGATCAGTTGGTGGGTTCTATGAGAAGTTGGAGAAAACAGTGGGGTGTGTATAATATAAAGATATTTTCAATAAATAAATAAAAGAAAAATCAAAAATTAAAAATGATTATAGTTATAGAGATTAAGATTAGAATAACTAACAACAGAGGAGTGAACATATGGCTCACAAAATGCAAAATGGAAAGTCACATTAGAAGTGGGAATAGTAGTGAGTATGACAAAATGCACCTAAACCAAATCACTTTAACTGCAGAAATAACATCACGTCGGTAATGTTTCCAAATAACGTCCCACCAAGAAATGAATGTTAAATAGAGAAATGTTCTTGTTTATTTTGTGGGTGAATTTTCTTTCTATGAACTAGCCTGTCCATTTTTTATTTTCAGCACATTAACTTACAACCAGCTTGAACTTAATGCAACACTGTCTGACAGAATCTTGGCAATTGAATGATTCATGAAAAATATTGTTTAAAATACAGTCTATTTAATATTATTTTAAAACAGCTAAATGTCAACAAGTTTTCTGAAAACATGCCTAATCTGGGAACATCAAAGTGGAAGGAGCACAAACACAGTTTGGAAATGAGCATTGTAGTGTCTGTGAATCTGTCTTGGAAGGTCCTGAGTCAGAGATTACCTATTGCACAAGAAACATGTCTCTTTTTCTCCTTCTTTTTCTTTCTCTCTCCTTTCTATCTTCACTACATTTGCTTTTCCTCATTTTTACTCCTCTTCTCCCCTCCCCTTCATTCTTCTTTTTCTGTGTGTCTCAGTCTCTCAACTTCTCTCTGTCTTTCACTCCTCTCTCTCTCTCTCTCTCTCTCTCTCACACACACACACACACAAACACACACACACACACACACAAGTACAGCTGTTAATCTGTCACTTTTACTCCATCAGTGACACTACAAGGTTCTAAATGTTTTATGTCACATCAGAGTTTAATGTTCTCCCAAAATCACAATCACGGAAATATCATTAATAATCCTGCCGTCAATGTTCAAGCCATCTCTTTTTAAAAACATTTTGCTGTTTTTATTTGACGTTTATGCACGTACAGCCTGCGTATGTGAGTGCACCCAGGTCATTCAGTGTCCACGGAGGACAGAAGAGGCCTGTCAGATCCCCTGGAACTGGAGTTTTAAACAGTTGTTATTTCTCATGTGGGCGCCGGAAAGCCATCTCTTTTAGACATAATTTATGTTTGTAAATATTAATCCATTCCTCTACTGTGAGTCAGGTAGCTGGGCATTGTGTTGACAAACAGTCATGGAATAAGTCATCAAAATGAAGATCACAATAAAATTCCAAATTTCATGATACTGAAATAATGAAATGAAATTCGTTGTAAAATATACACTGGTTTTTGTGTGTGAAAACATGATTAGAATAAAATTGTGGAAAGAGGATAGGAAAAGTTCTTGCCAGTAGGTACTGATTTTGTATGGATAATCACTGAGATGGCAGGAGAATGAAATCTAAGAAAAATAAAATAACTTGACGACAGCCCGAGAATTTTGCCACACAGAGAACCAAGCGCAAAAACCCTTTTAGAAGCTGTGCTCATTTTCAAGCGACTAAGACGATGGTGCTGAAAAAAAAAAAAAAAATCAATGAAAGCTTTTTGCCAATGTTGTACAAAAAGAGGATTTTTACATACACTAGTAAGAATTTAAGACTTTTTGACTAGTAATAGAATTTTCATATGATCAAGTAATCCCATTCGTGGGTGTGTATCCAGAGCAGTTTGGATCAGTATGCCAAGAAGACAGTTACACTCTCCTGTAAGTATACTAGGCTGATTTTATGTATGGTAAGAATTTCTGGTGTTCCAGGACAAAATCAGGTACCATACAGACAAAGACTGCATACTCGTATTTTTCAAAAAGGTAGCAAAAAGCATAATGGATGTCACAAGCACATGAATGGTGCTTAGGAGTTATGTTTACCATGATTACATGATATATGCATGTATCAAAAATTACATTGTACACCTTGGCATGGTGGTACATGTCTTTAATCAGCACTAAGAAGGCAGAGGCAGGTGGATCTCTGTGAGATCAAGGCCAACAAATTCCACGCCAGCCGTGGCTATAAGGTAACTGTCTCAAAAAGAAAAAAAAAATAACACATTGTATCATATTAATGTATGTTTTTTTTAATTTTATGTATTAAAATAGTTACAATTATTTTAAATGCTTGGACTATTGACAAGTTGTTTAACCAGATTGTAATAGTGGTGATAATTACGGTGATAGTTACTATCTGAATGTGCAATATATGATATATATTTTGTTACCTATGATTTTTTAAAATAATTTTGTAAGGATACATGAACATGAACATTTTCTACTGAGAAACTGACCATCCTATACTTTATTATTGGTGAAAATTTTGAGTTGGATTCAGAGAAATGGCTCAGTGGTTGAAGACATTTACTGAGCAAACCTGGCTACCTGAGTTAGATCCCTGGTGCTCATGTGAAGTTGCAAAGATATAGACAACTCAAAAAATTTGTCTTCTGACTTCTACATGCATGTCATAGTAATCACATTCCCACCAAACAATACTTTCAATGCAGTTAATTAGCCAAAATTTCCCAAAAATTGGTTCTAAAACATCTAGGCAATAAAGACACAAGATGTGTATGTGTGTGTATGTGTGTGTATGTGTATGTGTTTTTGTTTTGTGTGTGTGTGTGTGTGTGTTGTATGGTACATGCATGTGTTTGCACATGTGTGTGCAGGTCTTTGTGCCCATGTCCATAAGTGTGAAGACCAAAGGTTGACATTCATTGGCTTTATATCCCGCCATCATAAATTTGAAACCAAGTCTTCAACTGAGCATGGAGTTCACTACTTGACTAGACAGGCTGGTCCAAACCTCACTAGGATCTGCTTGCCTCCAGCAGCACTCTGGGTGCTAGATGCCTGCTGCTGAACCTAGCTTTTAAATGCCTTCCATTGATCTGAACACAGTCTTCCTGGTTTTGCTGCTAATATTTTACTTGTTCTGTCTCCAAAGCCCCAGAAAACATTTTATATACTATTCTTATGTACTGCTTTTGTTAATTTAGCCTTTACTAACAAAAGTTCATTACCTGAAACCTGAGATAGGTAGAGATCATATATTCATGATTTAAAAGAAAATTGAAGTCAGACAGTATGGCTCATTTGCTAGTAAGCAGATGAAGCAGTCAGATTAAGATTTTTGAAGTCAACCTGAGCTTTATAGCAAGTTCCAGGCCAAACTGGGCACCCATAAAAAACTGTCTCAAGAAACAAATATTAATAAGGTAGTTTTCTCCCATTACCATTGTTCTTATCAAATTCTCTCTGGTTTTAATAGGGGAGCTCTTAATTCCTCAAAACTTGTGAGGAAGGTTCACTGTGATCCTAAACAGCTCATATATTTAAAATGAAAACTGCAATTTTTATACTCAATTTGATCCTTTCACTTTTTCTCCTCATCCATTCAACCCTCTGTTGCTCCTGTTCCCTCCTTCTCTTTCTCTCTCTGTGTCACTGTCTCTGTCTCTGTCTTTTCTTACTGAGAAAGAAAATTCTATGGAGAAGAAATTATTGGAATCCTCACAGAGTGACAAGATATCTACCCACTCTTTTATCTTTATGGCTGCTTTACAGTTAGTTATTAAATTATGTCTAGCAGACTTAAAGAAAATATACTTTTTAATAAAATCAATTTAAAAGTACTATATCTATTCCCTCAGAGTAAAATTAGGCAATACTGACAATTCTATCAATTAGAGCTACATTTACATAGAATATATTTCTTCTTAATCATATGAATATCTTTTACTTCATGATACATAAAGACTGATCACATCGACTTGTTAGTCTTCATTATAAAAAAATTATTGTCTTTTATATATTTAAATGCTTAATATTAAATGTCCAACAATGGTAGTATTGAAAAAACTGATTTCACTCTAAAGCATTATAAGTTTATTCAAAAATATGTTTTATTTCATGAAATAGTCAAATATGAAATAAAATGATTTTCAAAGTATTTTTATTTTATTAAGTAAAAAGGCATTAACCTTTGTTATACATTTATATAATATCCTTTAGATTATCTAAAATAATTGAACAAAAAATTATACTAAATTATTCTAGAATTTGAAACTTTTAATTTTTCCCTTTTTTATTGAATTTTTGGGATTTTGGTACCATATAACTTGATGGTATTTAGAACCCCTCGTTTACCCGACTCTCCTTATCCCTGCCCCCCGACCCAATTTAATGCCATGTGTGTGCGTGTTTGTGTGTGTTTATTTATACTTGCGTCTCCCAAAGTCCTTCAGTTTGGATTTATCCATAGAAGCCTTTTTAATTTACAAGGAAATCCAAGCTTGAAAGAGACTTTCTCTGCAACTCCAAGCAGACATCACAATTTCCTTAAGTGAGTTTAGAGGGTCTTTCTCCCTGCTTCATGTTTGTGCTAGGATTTTTTTTTTCCACTTTGATTTGCATGGGAAATGTCCTGAAATTTGAAATTTTTTATAACCATCATAAAAGTCAATATTTACCTTCATCATAGTCAAATTTAGTCAATCTTCTAAGTAAGATTTTCAAGATATATACTTACTTAAGCCTTCCTCTTTTATGTAATAACAGCGTAATTGTTGAAACAAATGTTGAGTTTTTTCTGAAACCTTTCACGTGTGTGTGTGTGTGTGTGTGTGTGTGTGTGTGTGTGTTTTCATCAGCCAGTCAAGTCAGGGTTTTTAAAATATTTTTATTTTATGTGTATGAGTCTATTGCCTGCATGTATGTGAGTGCACCCGAGCTGTGCAATGCATCAGAAGAGGGCTTCAGATTCCCCTGGAACTGGAGTTAAGGACAGTTCATGGCCTCCATGTGGGTACTGGCAACTGAACCTGGTTCTTGTGCAAGAGCAGTCAGCGCTCTTAACTGCTGAGCTATCTCTCCAGCCCTTTTATTTATATTTTAAGGCCACATTGTTATAGTGTAATTTTTGAGTCATAAATATGATTACTCTTTACCATACAGAATATTGAGCACTTAAGCATTACTTGGATATGTTCTATGAGTACTTGTTAATTTTCTCTGCCATTTATTGGCAAAAATGAAAAGAAAACTATGAGCTCATCAGAAATTCTACATGAGCTGCCAGAATAGCATTTTAGAGTAGATAAATTAGAAACGTAAATACCCACGATGTGTAAGTCAATAAGCAAGAGGCAGAATGTCCATGTTTGGGGACCTTCCATAATTGAAAAGAGAGTGAGGTGCCATCCAACAGCACATGAACATCCATAAAATAAAAGAATATTGTCACAAAGGGCTACATTTGTCTGGTTTCAATTGCACAGAATTTTTCTAAAAGACAAGTCAATTGAGACAAATATCAGAACAGCTTTTGTCTGAGGCAGCTGGCAAATGATGAGATGAGCTGAAGATGTGAGGGAGAGAGAGAGACTTCTAAACATAGACACTGATGGAGAGTATGGAACTGTAAAAGTAAAGTCTCTAAACCTATTGAAGCATTTTATAGTCTATAAAATTTTTAAAATTTTATTTATATTTTTTATTTTGGCTGTCAGATCCCCTGCTACTGGAGTCACGGACAGTTGTTAGCTGCCATGTGGGTGCTGGGATTTGAATCCCAGTCTTCTACAAGAACAACCAATGTTCTTTACCACTGAACCATCTTTCCAGCCCTTAGTGTATGTTATTTAATTATGGAAACATTAGAAAAAATAAATAAAGCCCCAAATCGAGCTAAGTAAAAAGACGACATAAGTAATCTAGAATAAATGTCACTTACCCATGTACAAAAATTTTAGCATTATTGAAAATAATTTAAAGAAATTATAACCTGTTTGGAAAAGTAAATCATGACAAATTCAAGATGATACCAATTAGTTAAGGAATAAATTAATGTCAAATTGACCCAATCCAAATTTTGTGATAAGCATCTGTTATTAATAGAAACATATAACGTCATGGTGAAGATGTTCTGTCATCATTTATTGTCCAAATGACCTAAGTGAACTTCATCAGCAGTGGGAAAAGCAAAAGACCTGTTTATCCTGATTATTCATAACATGAAGAAGACCACATCACATCTGTGATGTCAGGAGAGGTATGCACTACACTATATTTTATGTGGATCTTTTAGACACACTAAGATTAAAGAATATCCTGGAAATAACATGCCAAGTAGTTTAAATTTTTTCTCATATCATAACATCTATAGAGTCCTTTTTCAGGCTAGTACATGACAGAATAAGACACAATGAAGCAGAACTCATCTACTATCACATAACATTTTAAGGACAATCAGCAATGGTGAAGATGCAGGTATTTGACTGGGATGAGGTGGGAATGCTAATTTATTAATTTTATAATTTGTTGACAACTTCCTTTAAAGAGTGCTCCGATATATTTTTGGAGCAGAACATGTAAGTTCATACCTGTGTCCCCATACTCAAGATGGTGAGGTAGAAGGATCTCGATTTTTCTAACTAACCTGGACTGAATAGTAAAACCTTGATTATTTTGTATCTGAACACACACAGATATATTTTTCCTCCTTTAGAGAGAGCAAGCTACCTCTGGGTATATATAACCACCACTGTAGTAAGAATACAAATTTGCTCTTAGTCTTTTAATTACTTTTAAAAACAAAAGGACAGGTTTAAGAACTTACAAAGTAAAGTAATTCCTTTACACAGCTTAAATGTATCTATATAGGAATCAAACACATTTCACTGATTAATATTCCTATGAATTTTCACAGCAGTTGAAAACCTTTAGAGAAATATTAAAAGAAAAATTGGGGAGGGGTAGTTGTTTTATTTCATTTGAGACAGGATCTCCCTGTAGCCTCAGCTGGCTTGGAACTTGGTATGTAGGTCAGGCTAGCCATGATCACAGAGCCACCTGCCTCTGCCTCCCAAATGCTGGGATTAAAGGCGTGCATAATCACATCATGCAAGATAAAACTTTTATTCGTCAAAAAATCTATCAGTTGAGAATATGGCTTAGCAATGAAAGGTGCTTACCTCTACACCCGAAGACTTGAATTCATGCCCCAGACACCATACAGTGAAGACTCCCACAAGGTGCTATCTGACCTCTATATTTGTTCTGTCATACACATACCCCTTACCACTAAACAAATGCAAAGATTATGAATAATCTATTCAGAATATGGTATTACCTTAGCTATTGAATTACAGTATATTATATTAGAATAAAAATAAATTATTTGACCAAATATATGATAATTACATTAACAAATAAATCTAGTTATACTCATTAGTTAAATGGAAAATGTGAAATTTGAAGTGTTAAAAATACTGTTTCTCTTTTTCCAGAAACTGATTCTTTCCATAAAATAAGTTTAACTAGAATAAAAACGCTCCTATAATGTGCCAGGATAGTTTTCTGTTTCATTTTATCATGCCATCCAAATCGTCTTTCAAAACCAAGAAACATATTAGTACCTATAAAAAAAATTGGACCAACCCTTTTTGTAAATAGCATAGCTATCTGCTTTTGAATCAAATATTTTACTTGTAATATGAAGATATGAAAGATGCATCTGTTAACATTTTCAACAAACAGTTGGAAATTCTTCTTGTCAGAGAATAAGGAAGTTATATTGTCTAGTATAACAGAATGTCATACAGCCTAAGATGAGGAAACATCAGTTTTGGCCAAACACTTCAAGATGCATAGGCTTGTGCTAAGATTACTAAATTGGTTAGCAAAGTCCTAGACAGAATACACCAGACAAAAATGAAGATAAAGTTATGGACTATATTCATCAGAATGTATTTTAATGTAATGAGTTATAAGGATGCTGAAATCTCACTGTTTGAAGTAAGAACCAATCTATAAAAGAGCAGAATGCAACATTCAGCTTGCATGATGTATGTATGTATAGAGTAATGTATTAACAGGTTGATTAAATCTAAAATGCATTGTAAAAATACGTATAAGCAAATATTAAAAAATTTCGACTCATTTCATTTTGACAGTGTAATCACATTGCAATTTACTGATGATTTCATATAATGGAACTAGAGAATATTTTAATTGCTCTCCTAATGTGTGGTTTGTGTGTGTGTGTTTGTGTGTGTGTATGTGTGTGTGTGTAGGAATGCATGCTCATGTACACACACACACACACACACACACACACACACAGTCTGTAGGAGGACCCTGGATGTCTGCTTTCTATCATCTTTGTCTCATTCCCTTGAGATAGGGTGTCTCACAGAACCTAAAGTTCACAATTTTGGATAGGCTAGCTGACTAACTACTTCCAGAGATTCAACTGTCTCCATCCTCAGACTCTGGGTTGCAGACACATGAGCCATGCCCTGCTTTTGTTTGGTTGTTGAAGATTCAAAATTGGGTCTTCAAGCTTTACAGCAAGCTCTCTTACCCAAAGAACCATCTCTACCCAGCCCTAGGTCTCATTGTCTTAGTACAGAATGCCTCAGCACTGTTTCCATTGGTTTATCTGCATGTTTGATTACACTTAATGACAGCAAACATGTGGAGTAATACTTTTATGATTTCAGTAAGTATAATATTGTCATTTGACAATATGGCCTGCTATCTATCTTGCCTTATTGAGTCTAACCAACACTTCTCACTTGCAAGAGATGGCTTATAAAAAGTATCTGAATGCTGTATGACGTTTATTTTCTCTCCAGTACACTGATGTTAAATTCCATCTTTAAAAAAAAATACTTCCAATGAAAAGTTGTATAATAAAAGTATTTAGTTCTATATGATAATTAAATTTGACACTTCTCAGGGAAATTTTTCACAAACTTAAGATCTATCTTTCATAATGTTATAGTCAAATTTATAATTATTTTATA
>NW_008356676.1:7585516-7588703 GCF_000622305.1 Nannospalax galili
TAAAATATTCATTCTTTTGATATTATATATTGTTTTTTACATTTTAAAGCAGTGGATTAATTATATAATAAATATATATTAGAGCACTATAGTATCCTATACATATTTGAATATCCTAGTTTAAACATCTGATAAATGCCCATGATTCTCAATTTTCCAAGAAGAATTAAATAAAATCAAATATTTTTAATTTTAAGGACATTTCCTTAGTCACATAACAAAAAATACTATGCTAGCTTTCTCTCTTTTAAAAATAATTACATTTTCATATTTCCCAATTGTCTTAATGCAGTCTTTCACTTACTGTTCAGGGACCATATGACTGCACTGAAATATTCACAGCACCACTAGTGGGATAGCCTTCAGCACAGCAACTTGAAACATGTGACTTATTGAAGCACTTTGATAAAGGAAAGACAGGCTGTTCTGAAAAGAACCACTGATTCTTCCTTCCTCATATATTTGCTTGTATGCCCTTTATCTTTTACATATGTTTATACAAAGAAATCAAGCATTACCCTAGGGATGCTGATCTGAAAGATCTGAGATATTTGCTGCTTTCATAGACTGGCAGCACTGCAAAGACAGACACAAAGTCAATTCTGAGCAGGTGTAATCCTCAGAGGGAAGGCTGATTCAGTAAATATTTACTGTATGGCTATTGCATGACATTAGCTGTTCTAGGCTTTAGGGATTCAAAGATCAGACCTCAAAGAGTTTGGTGGAAAGTCTCAGAGACAGGTAAATAGATTGTGTCTGATGACAGTAAGAACACTGCAATGTTTTTCAGTTCCAAATTTAAAACATCTCTCTCCCTTCAAACTATCCTTGAGGAAACAGAAAAACATGAATTTGGAAACAGCACTGAATGCTCACTATTTCTATGAAGCTTCTACTAAAAACATGATAGAAAAGATGGAATTTAAAATACAAGTCTTGATAACTCACTGCCCACGATATACCTAACCAGAACCGGCAGAATGTGCCAAGAGATGTTTGATGTCACTGACTCCACTAGCTATCTATATGTAAATAATTACTTATGTTAGGGACAGCAATGAAAAAACTTAAACAAACACACCTCCTTCACAAGAGGAGGTGTCTTACCTTTTTTCTTGGGATAGACAAGAAAAAAGCATGATTCCTCACCAATATGTGAGGAGAAATGTACTGTAAATCAGTCACAGATAGACTTGTAAGTATATCTTCAGTTAGCTGTTCTCTTTGTTACAAATTATTTAAACAAATTTGCTCCAGCCTATAATACTTGAAAAAAAGAGAAGGAGAAGAGGTGGCTCAGTGATAAAGAGAATGTATTGCTCTAACAGAAGACCAGAGTTCAGTTCCCAGATCTAAACTTCAGCTCCAGGGCATCTGATGCCTTCATCTGACCTCTTTGATACCATCACTCATGTGCACATAGACATCCCACATAGACATCTTCACAAACACAAAAATAAATATAAAATAAATCTTTAAAAGTATGAAAGAAGATGGGCTGAAGAGTTGCCTCAACAGTTAAGAGCACTGACTACTCTTGCACAGAACGTGGGTTGGATTCCCAGGTCTTCTTACCTTTTATATTTCAACATAAATACCATCTCTCAGGTAAATTATCTACACAGACTGAAGCATACTTTTTTTAAGACTTTTGCTATTTAATTTTATTTCTCCCCAGCACTAAAATAAAAATGTTCTGGACTTAAAGACAATTCTCAACTCTGTCATGTAACAGAAGAGTAACCAATTTTTACTATGTGTAAAGCTTTTCCTAGAAAATCATACACTTTATTATTTCATAAAAAAAACTTTAACAGGAAGTCCAATATTTTAACAACTATTAATCCTTTACCAATTTAAGAGGACATGCTAAGTATTCTTCATATTACAAATTTATTTGTCTATAACTTTCTATATTTATTAAATGCATGTTTGCCTACATATTTTATTTTAAAAATATCAATTAAATTTACTTTGAGCAAGCATAAATATACAGGGTACATATTTATTTTATTTTTCAAAAAACAGGTTTATTGAGTTTATTGACTTGGAAAATGAGCTAGAAAAATTTATTCTTAATCATATTTATATTTACCTACTATGGTTTTCAGATGTAAAATCCCTGATTGTAACATTTTTTTAAGAATTCACCCATGCCCAAATGATGTTGCCACTGCATGCTACTGCTTGAGGGTTTTATGGAAACACTCATATTTGAAGTGAAGAACATTTCACAAGTCTCTTGAGTCGAGTCACTTATCAGATAAGAAATCTCTACAGACTTATCAGTTAACAACGGGAAGTTTTTCAGATCCCTGTACCCACTCTAGGTTAATTAGATTTGTTCTCTTGGAAGTAAAGAGATGGAAAGGAACTCATAAACTCATTTCTGTGGTGTACAAAGCTTCTGTTAGCATAGATTTAATTAACTCCGATGATTTTCTACTTTCACTAGAGCTTTCTTAGAAAGAATATTCATTCTGGAAATACAAGAGTGTTCATTTTTACATCTTAAAATTTTTAAGCTTTTATTATTATTATTATTATTATTATTATTATTATTATTATTATTATTTATATAGAGGTGGAGGTCAGAGGATAACTTGCAGGAGTTGGTTCTCTCTTTCCATCATATACGTACCAAGGATCAATATATATACTTTAAAAAGTATATGTACTTTTTACACACAGACATGTGTGTGTGTGTGTGTATGTATGTGTTTGTGTGTGTAGGGGCAGAGCAAAAGTGAGCTGTGGCACACTGATGTAGATTAGAGAACAAGTTCTAAGAATCCATTTTCTCCTTCCACCAGTTAGAACCTAGGAACTGATTCACGCTATTAGGCTTAGAGTCAAGAGCTTTTTTGGGCATAATCATCTCAACAGTCCTACGTTTCATTTTTTCTTTCTTGATGAAAATAAAATACTTTGTAATAAACCTACCTAATAAGCTGAAAGACTTATATGATGAAAACTTTAGGACACTGAAGAAAGCAATTGAAGAAAATTAAAGAAGATGCATAGACCTCTCATGATGATAGAATAGTAAGATTGATACTGTGAGAATGGCCATCTTGCTAAAGGATCTACAGATTCACTCCAGTCCTTATCAAAATTTGAATACAATTCTTTGCTGAAACTGAAAAAAAATCTTAAAATTTTTGAGTAAACACAAAGTATTTTATTT